>NC_141072.1:32858082-32928082 GCF_041138505.1 Cibotium barometz
TCAAATTTCCATTCTATGGTAAAAGCCAATACTCTATTGGTCTTCTAAAGCTATGGATACTTGGTTGTTTCTAAGAAGTCATCAAAAAAAATTCTACACTTATTTTTCTATGGATACTTGGTTGTTTCTAGAAGTCACCAAATAAGTTCTACACTTATTTTTCTATTACTCTTTCCAAAACATGTTCTTTTGGAAGTGGATACTTATCTCTTCACATGTAGAAGCATTAACTTTCTTTAGATCCACTCGCACTCTAATATTTCCATTCTTTTTGGGCAACACAACAATGGGTGCTCAATTTCATTGATAAATCTTGCATCTTTAAGTTTTATCCCTAAAAATATTTTGGATTAATCGGGTAATGATGTTGTAGAATTGATCCATTAATAATAGGTATATGTTGTATGTTGCACCACCTCAAGTGGTGGTAGATGACTCTGCCTGGCATCCACCCAGACTTGACTCAACCACATCTATTTGGAGGAAGGGAAGGGAAGGGAATAAGGAGTTAGGGTTCTTCTCTTACAAATATACCCACCAACGACTATGTTGACACATGTGCACTCACCTTTAGCACTTTAAGGGCACATTCATATGTGGAGGTGTGTGGGTGGTTGTGCCCTCTCGATTCCCACCTCTTCCCTCTCATGCATGGATTATACACCTTCTTGTACGGAGCATGAGGAACATAAGCAACGAATACATGAAATTCAAATGGCAATCTTCCTTGTTTATGCTCGTTAATAGAGATTTTCAACAACGAACACTTTGGCACGCCCAGTTTTCAAACCTTTATTTTCTCAATCACCAAGGGCAAGGGCAAGGGCATGCAATCAAAGGACGCTTGGAAAATAATCTGCCATGACCAAAGCGCAATGAATTCAATGAAATTAAATGACAAAGTTCAAATCCAAGTCTACGGTGGCAAGTGAGGAGGGAAGCGGATAATCCGGATGGTGGGCCTTTGACGTTGACCTCCTGTAGAATCACGATTTCATGGTGCTTCTTGAGATTGGAGATCCGAGTTTGGAGCAAAGAGGTTCTTCTAATTCATTTCATTAATGGTACATCATGAATAATAATGATCAAATTTAAGCATAATATTCATTAATCTTTTTTACAATGGGGAGGAGAGATAATTGATAATACAAATTTAATACATGATTATTTAGTTGTAATGTTGAGAAGTCTAGGTATCTGAGTGTTGTGCAGTGATTGGATCTTGGTATAACACCAAGATCTCCTTGCTGTGTGCATGCTTAGTCTTTCATTAGCATGGTGCACTTTTGCAAGGGCCTTAATTTCTCATCGTTGTGTCCTAGATAATGTGATGGGGGAGAAGAAAAAGAAAAAACAGTGTGGAATTTTCTTAGAGAGGGATCATAAGACATTTGCTTGCTCCATATCATGTACACCTTGTCATAAGATATTTGCTTGCTTAGAGAGGGATCATAAGACATGCTTGCTCCTTATCGTGTACACCTTGTCATAAAGGGGATAAATGCAAATATTATTGCATGGTTGATTTGGTTGGGAAGTTGTATGGAATCATTAAAGCATTGAAGAAAGTATCATTATCTAGGAGATTGGAGAAAGCCATGAGCAAACTTTGTGATTTTTTTGATACCTTAGATGATGCATATGATTATCGTAAGAGGGGTAGATGTAAGTCTTGGTTCGAGTTTGAGGAGGATAGAAATAGTATCCAGAGGAGCTATTTCTTGCTAGCCTTGATCCAAATATGACGAGTATCTTTCACTCTATTTATGGTGATCGAGTTCTTCATGATGCGGGTGTGGAGACTCACATTGAGTCTACTACACATGATCCATATTTGGAGGTTCTATCTACTATTGAGCCTCACATTGAGTTCTTCATGCGGGTGTGGAGACTCACATTGAGTCTACTACACATGATCCAGATTTGGAGGTTCTATTATGCATAATTGTCATGGTCACATTGATGCGATCTTATTTGATGGTTCTCTAGGTTCACATGATATTGATCTTCATGCCAATCATGTTGATGATGCAGTGATTATGTAGTTTTTGCTTTCTCTTGATCATGATGATGATGATGTCCATGATGATGTTGTTTCTCATGATATTATTCTTGATAATGTTATTCATGATATGTGTTCCATGCATGATGGGATCCATGTTGATGGATGTTTCCATGTGATGGATGGTTTATTCCATTATTTTGTGAGGCTTGATGGGGCTGATTTGCCTATCCATATAGAAGTGGGTCTACAAATATTCATAGGAGATATATTCACTTGCTGCCTATGATGGGTAATAAGGCATGCGGTTATTCATGGAGATTTTTCTATGCTCTTTCATATGATGGTTATTCAGGCATATGCTTATGGATTATATGTTGTAGTAGGAGAGTATGGACTTTTATATGCTATTAGCATGCATATATCATTCATTTATAATTCTATGTGTTCATTTTCTTTGATGAGGATGATCTCATGTTTTGAGCACATATGTTTCTTGAGGGTACTTCTTATGCTATACATCACTAGGGAGGAAGGAGCAGATTATTATGGTACCACTTTGATTGGTGACACACATGTTCTTTATGACAATATTTATTTGGATCATAGTCATGATGATCATTCTTTTGATGATGATATCTATTATGATGATATCTATTATGATGATGTTTCTGAGTAAGAGTATTATGATGCTCTAGATGATATCCTAGTGGAGGAGCATACTCTTGATCTAATACCTATGGCGGATCATGATAGTTCCATGGTGATTTCTTTGGCGGATGATCCAGTCGTATATGTGATTTATTGATGGAGCTACGTTTAGCCTACTTGGCTAATTTCTTTGGTGATTCTTTTTCACTGTATGCTTCATTGGTTGATCTTAATGTTGTGCCATCTTGTGCTCATGTTCCAGGGTTTATGGTGGTGATAGGCTATTTTTGGCATATGATGCAGATGGAGCTTCATGCAAATTTTTGTGGCAGTATTACATGTTCCATTCCATGCTCTTGGAGTGTGGATCTCATTATTGATTCATATTTCTATATATTCATATTGTATGATATAGCATGGTATTGCATTTACCTCATGGAATTTCATTTCTGGCATACATTTATCATCTATGTGGGTTTGATCTTTGGATTGAGAATCCAATCCATTGGGTGTGCTAGGTGTTCATATTTATAAGGTCATTTAACCTTAGGTAATGGCACCCATTCATATGTGCCTCTTGGGAGCACAACCTTTATCTCCCACACACACTATTACATCTCATCACGCAATACAATGGTTAGTGGACCTCTGAGCATATATCTCTTTGTGAAAATCTCATGTTAAGGATTTCCCCTCTCAATGCTTATGAATAGAATAGTTGGCACACTCACTAGCTAGACCTTCAAGCCCTACGCTTAACATGGTCTATTATGTCTATCTATTGTGCTACACCAAATCTTTGCATCACATGGAACCTCTCACAGCATTTAGCCACAATCACACTTACACCACACCACAATTCACCACATAGAGATAAGAGACAAACATATCACCAAGTCACCATAATTCACCACATCAGATAAGAGAGCATATCACCAAGTTGTAATCTCCATTACACCGTGAGCTTATATAATCCATAGACTATCTCGCTGTCACAACTTAAAGAGGAGAGGGTACCACCTACACAATGCACAATACACCCTAGAATACTCTAACCACCCACACAGTTACAAAGCCTCCAAGTGGTTACAATCTCCCAAGTTCAAATTCCTACACTTTGGCTTCTCTCCCTTTCAAAGGCTACTCACAATAATACCAAACTATCATCATTGTTATAAGAATGATATGCTCTAGATCTAGAATCCATTAAGGAGGGGGAGTTTATGCTCAAGGAAAAATTGTGATCACCTTGGGAAAGGGAGAATGATGTGCTCAAGGAAAAACTATGATCACCTTGGGAAAGGGAGAATGATGTGAGTTCCATGAGTGTCACATAGCCCATGGTGGCCATGTATAATGTGAGTACACACTGTGCTCATCAGATAGAGGTCTGACGGTCAAAGGGAGAGGAGGATTGGCAGTCTGAGAGGTCTATTGAATTTCATGTCTAGAGAGGATTAGTAGGTGTGTAGAAATGGATTAACATCAACATTTTGACATGATAAGAATGAAAGGAAATGATTAGAGCTAATGATAAAATTATGCCATAACAAGATAAGAGATTCAATGAAAAGCTCATATGACATTCCGTTAGATAGGGGGCCTTTATATATAGGCTTGAGTACATCTCCATAAGCCACTAACTATGTCTCATAAAATTGATTAATCCATCCCCTAATCTTACCTAGATTAGGACCACTTCCCTTGAAGTTGAGCACCCTCTTGGGGCCTTTTCTCACCTAATTCTAGGTGCCTCATTTTGGGAAACCTTTGGGCTAGATATTCCATATTCTTGTTTGTGCTCTCGGCACTCTTGGGATTTCTATTACACCCATGCATGGACTTGGTGGAGAACCCCATGCCCATCCATGATGAAAGCTTGGATGCTACCACCATCAGCTTTGTTAGTGTGCTTGTTTTAAACTTTGGCCTTCTAGCTAATAAGTTGATGTTGTGGCATGGTACGCATGAGGGTGTTATGGGACCGAGGTGATCCCTTTGGTCCTGGGGAACATTTGGAGATGCCAAGGGAGTATGTATACGGCTCATTAGATTACTTGGTACCTAGGGTGGCTTTTTGAGATTTGATTTCATAGTGGTGCGACCACTGCGCATGGACTTGGTGGGTTCGGCATGCAAGTCACTGTGCTTGTAGGGCACCCTTAGCCATTTAGGCTTTGGATGATGCATCCCTTATCTCTTGGTTTAGGTGGGATGACTTCTACATCCTTGGTCTATTTCCTCGCGCGGTGGGTAACACTCATCGAAGATGTAGTGTCTAAACTTGTAGAGATGGTCATGAAGCATCTTCCTCTTGAGACGAAGATCAATGAGCGGTAAGTTATCTAATGTCTCATGGGTGGGGACTGCATCTATTGTTTGCCATTCAACCTAGTGTTTTTCTGATGCTAATATGAGCTCTTTGCTATGTTAATCTTTGCATCACTCACCAACTATTCAACCTTGTGTTTTGTTCTATTCATCTATGATGTCTTTTTTTCTACAACTCACCACCATCACTCAACCTTGTGTTTTGTTCTATCCATCTATGATGTCTTTTTTTCTACAAATTGCCATCACTTAAACTTCTTATACTTTGCATTTTTTTCTCATTCAATGATGCTTTTTTTTTTGCTCACTGCCATCCATTTTGCTACCCGTCACATGATGCGTTTTTCTACTGCACACATGATGAAGCTTTGCGATTTTTGGTTGTGTTTCCGTACACAACTAAGCACTTTTCTTTGCCACCTCTTCATCATCATGGGCTATCCCCTACTAGCCATACAAGCTACCTCTTCATCATGGGTTGTCCCCTATTGTCTCTAGCTTGCGTTTTTAGCATATCAACACCACCCTAATAGGATTCTATCTTCACTAAAAGAAGCTAGCAATCTCGTGTTTCTTCCTATGTTAGCCATACCATCACTTGATAGCTTCCTATAGCATGGAGGCATAGAGGATTTTTATCCAAGACCCTTGGGGCTTTAGAGATATGCAAGCTCGCACACCGAGCTTCATGCATCTATATGGGGAGGTGTATCACAAACTCATACCTTTAGGTACACATGTATAATGCACTCATGCACCGGGTAAGTGTCAATGTAAAAACGAGACCGAGAAGGAAAATGGTGGAAATGGCACTGTTGTGTTTGATGGGACGATAAGTTGTGCCAAGCCATAGGGCCCCAAACGAGGCTAGGCCAACGGGATTATGGAACCAAGATAGAGGAAATAACCTAAGCCTAACTTGGCTATAGAGCCAGACCGTTGGGGACACATGATACAGGTGTGACCCAACAAGGAAAAACACACAGATACGTGCTCTTGACAGGCCAATAGAGCGGAGTTGTATGGTGAGATGGGGGTAATGGGTTACCTTGTGGACCGCTATCCGGGAGCAACATGTTCATTTGAATTTTACTAGGGAAAACTTCCTAACATGGCAGACTGAGATTTGACTTCTCTTAATGCGAGAAGGAGTATGGAACATCGTTAAAGGAATGGAGAAGAAGCCTGAATGCGAGAAGGAGTATGGACAATTGTCAAATCTAATGCCCTGATATGGGAGGACAAGAATAATAAAGCAATGGCATTGATTGCCCCTGTAGCTCATTGTCTAGGAGCAACATGTCCTATTGATAATTTTATAGGGCAAACCTCCCCACATGACAGTCTAAGATTCGACTTCTCTTAATGCGAGGTGTAAAAGAATGTAGAAGAAGCTGAATGCAAGAAGGAGTATGGAACATCATCAAAGTAGATGCCTAGAAAACCCTAATATGGGAAGATAGGAATGATAAAGTAATGGCACTGATTTGCTTCGACAACCTCATCCACCATGTGGACTGTGAATCAAACTCCTGGGTGAACATTTGAGAAACTTAGGATCCATAATTATTCAATAACTTGCTGCCACCAAAGCACAAGTTGATGAAGATGATATGAAAGCCATCCTATTTACCATCATAGAAGGGATTTCAAAGTACAATGA
Organism: Cibotium barometz; assembly: GCF_041138505.1. NCBI lineage: Eukaryota > Viridiplantae > Streptophyta > Polypodiopsida > Cyatheales > Cibotiaceae > Cibotium > Cibotium barometz. The sequence continues at coordinate 32,864,730 of NC_141072.1, forward strand.
GATCCTACAGTACTAAGGATGTCTCATGAGATGGAATATGCTGAGCTGATAGCAATTCTTATTGATGAATATCATTGTCTTAGAGAATTGACTGAAGAAACACTTGAGTCTGAGAAAGCCTTCAACATGAAAGGCAAACAGAAAAGGACCATCAAATGCATCTATTGTAAAAATATTAAACGTATAGAATATAGGTGTTTGAAGAAGATGGCCAAAGAGTAATAAAAGGATCATGTAAACTTAGTGCAAGAGCATGAAGATGAATCGAAAATCACCAATAGATGGTACACAAACAAGGTTCAGGAACTTCTCACATCAATAGAGAAGTTCCTAAACCTTTCCCCCCAATGAGCTTTATCACCTCCATTTGAAACAATGTCAAATGGTAGTGAAGGGTCCACCCCTGAGCTGTCTATCTCATACATAAATTAAGAGACTCATCTAGTCTCTTCGGACTAGAAATCCTTCTTCTTCTTGTAGAAACCTCGGCTAATCACTCCGGATTAGCACTCCTTTTTTACAAGAATGGCAAGCAAATGCACACGTGTACAACAAGCCAAACCTCTGAATAAGATGGATCATGCTCACATAAACCACGTAGTGAATCCAAGAACTTGTTCTTGAATATGGTGAAGCTCAACTCATTCACCATTGGCATGTGACTCAGTGCATCCACTACTATGTTAAATTTACCTCTTTGGTAATAAAGTTGAAGGTCACACTCTTGTAGGATCGCTGCCCCCTACCTTTTCTACCTTTCAACTGACTTGAAAGACATTTCAAGCTTTCGTGGTCCATACAAAACTCAAAAGTAGCACCATATAAATAATGTCGCCACTTTTTAAAAGCATGAACTGCTCTCGCTCATAGGCCAAGTAGTTACGCTAGGCACGGTCAAGCTTTTTGCTTTCAAATGCTATTGGGTGTCTCCCGTGCATTAAAACTACCCCAATGGCTTCCCCACTAGCGTTTGTTTCTATGATAAACGACTCATTAGGGGTGACTATTTTTTAAGAGAAGTGTAACTCCAATCGCAACCTTTCATTGGAGTTCTTCACAACAATTTGATTTACCTTTTGTTTTTAACTGGTTAGTCAATGGGACTGTGATCTTCACATAGTTCTTTATATAATGTCAGTAAAATCTCAACAAACCAAAAAATATATATATAGTTCTTCTAGGTTTTTAGGCTCTGGCCATTTAAGATAGATTCAACCTTCTTTCGGTCCATCCCGAATTCCCTTGGCAGACTCAATATGGCCTTGATAGTGAATCTCCTTAATAAAAAAATCACAATTAAAACACTAGATACAAATGTTATAAGTGTTCTTTCTCTGACTTACTGTAAACAAGTATGTCATCTAGGAAAATTTTCCCAAGTATGGTTGTCCATGAATGTCATAAAGGTTGATGGTGCGTTCGTTAGGCCAAATGGCATAACCAAGAACTTGAAATGCCCAAGTGAGTCCTAAACGCAGTCTTGGGAACATCCTTCTCTCGTTTACAGACCTGATATGGTAACCGACCTAAGATCTATCTTAGTAAAATATCGGGCTCCAGGGAATTGTATATTTATTCTTGATCGTTATCTGATTAAGAGCACAATAGTCTATGAACATCCACATAGATCCATATTTCTTCTTTACCAAAAGAATGGGTGATGCCCAAGGCGAAGAACTAGGTTTAATAAAACCCCTCTTCAAATAGTTGGTGAACTGCTACTCCTCCTCCTAAGCCTATACACAGGTTTACTTATTGGTTTCATGTGGAAGGTCTTCGGGGAAAATATCCATATATTCTTGTATCAACAAGTTTAAAGTAATCACATACTTTTGATTTTTAAAATTTTCATTTCCAACTTTTGACTATTTTATGTTTTGATTGCAAGTAGATAAAATAGGGTCTACAAACAGTGGGTCTCTACCAAAGTCATTAATGTGTTCTATTTTCAACTATGGAAACAATAACATCATCAAAACAAAGAGTACAAGAATATACCTAATCAACCTAGTCAAGCGCGATGATGGCATGGTATAACTCCATGGAAGAAATCAACAGTGACACTGGTACATCATGCTCACCATGCATTGTAATGATTCTACCCTCATACATAAACTCAAAGCTATTGTGCTGGTAACTATGACATAGGCTAGGGCCCAAGTGGAATAACCACTCTCTCCCTAGTATCACATCAGCTCTAGTCAAGTGCATCACTTGAAAGTGGGGTGTTTCCAGGGTCTTGTCACCTTTCTTCGGTTTGCTCGTATGCGTCAAGAAATACATGCATGAAGGCCATTCGTCCTTTGCTGATAACCCGACTTGACACACACGAGACCAATAGTTCTCATGGTGCAACCCAAACCTTACCACTATCCTTTGACGACCCCATAGATGAGTCCGTAGAGCGGCGGCTGAAGATGACCCACATTTGGGAGTAGACGACGTAGATCTAAACACTACCCAAATGAACTTAGACATGGATGAGGACCTCTTAGACATTGAGGAGGAGGAGCCCGTAGATGTGCAACTCGATGAGGTTCCTACACATGAGGTTTCGCATGAGACCCTCTTGGAGTTATTTAAGAGAACCTATACTTTAGAGCAAAACCAAAAGATATCTTAAAAGTCCTTCGGGACATACCCCATCATTTGGGGGGGGCAGTCTCAGCAGCCCCACCATTTCCTATTGAGTTCCCTCAACCAAGCAAAGTTCTCAAAGCACCAGTCTTTGGGTGGAAGTAAAAAGAAGGCCACAAGGACGTAGCCAATATATTTTCACAAAAATGGTTTAACCTACATAACCTTAGGTATACACCTAAGGAATATAGAGCGGTTGAGACCAGCCTGACATTGTTAGGCAAGGCGTACAAAGGAAATTTTACCTGTGAATGAGCTTCAGAGGTCATGGCATGAATGGAATAGATGCTCCACGAGGGGTATAACGCTCACGTAGTATGTTTCAAACTATTGTAAGATAGTTTTGAAATTGAAGGGAATCGATACATTCCAAATTTTACACGGATTTGTGTGTTTAGAACCCGAGTACGAAAGCTATGTGCAACCCAAAGAACCTAAAGACCTCGACAAAGTAATCAAGTGCACTCAAATATATGATGATATATCTCATAGAGCATAGTCAGTTTTCAAACAGCAGTCTAGGGAGGGTGGGACATCAAAATTTAAAAGAATTTTTTTTCGGAAGAGACAAGGGGGTCATGGAGGGTAAGACAGCAAAGGGGGACAAGGGGGCCATTGGACCAAGAGACATAAAAAATCTCACAAAGAAAGGAACCCCACACATGCAAAAGAAAGAGCAATGAGAAAGCAAAAAAGGATAATTTATGCTTTCACTGCTTTGAACCCGAACATAGTAAGGCAGCTTGTCCTAAGTGGATGCTGGACAGAATTCCAATAAGGCTAAGAACAATGTGAAGCCTTCTAGGCAAGTGCACATGGTGCAGGCCACAAAGTTTAGGGAGGTGACCGTCTATCACACGCCTGTAGTGTTACGCAGGCAATGTGGTAGCCGACGTTTGGGCCATATGATTTGATCCCAATGCATGGTTCAATCAAAGACTTTAAAGTCATCATAATGATTGACAATAGTGTCACACATAATTTTCTTAACTATAAGTTGGTTAAGAAATTGAAATTACATAAAACCCATAGGCGATCTTAAGTACATGGTCTCATTGGCAAATGGCTTTGATAAGACCCTTTGGGACATGATGGTTTTAGGAGTGCCTATGTCGTTCCAAGGTTATGAGACCAAACATGCTAAGGCACCCACATAGGTCAGGGTTGGGCTATCACTCGATGCCATGAGTGCAAATAATAAATTATGCAAAAAGAACGACGCAAAAATGAACACAAGTGCCAGATTACTAGGTGCACGGGTCTTGACGAGCTACATCGTCATGGGGGTAGCCTCTCTTCCGGGTCTTTGACGAGCTACATCGTCATGGGGGTAGCCTCTCTTCCGGGTCTTTGACGAGCTACATCGTCATGGGGGTAGCCTCTCTTCCGGGTCTTTGGCAAACTTTGTGCTGAAATACAGTGCTGCCACTCTCTTTCCCATTGTTTACTGGCTGGATGTATGCTGATGGGCAGCAACTCGTCTATAGAGTTGATTAAAGGCTTTAATAAGCCTTAGGCTAAAACTTGAAAGTTTTTAAGCCTTAGTGTTGAGTTAAGTAGGCCAGGTGGCAGCTGTTTGCTTTGCCTCTCTGCGCCAGGTTGGGCGCATCTCTGCTGGGTCTTTGACGGGAGGTGCCGGGCTCCAACACCGGACTGTGTTGCAACTTTGTATGTGTTGTCGTGCTAAGCTTGCTTGTTTGCCTCCTCCATGCTACTCCGAGAAGAGAAGCACTTTTTTTGCTTCCAACTGCTTGAGAGAAAAATCAAAACATGCTCCCTTCCTTCCTCCTGTGTAAATGTTATCCACACAACTTGCCTGGTTTTCCGACGGCCTCTGACCCGAGCGCCTCACTCCTGAACGCCGGACACTCTTGCCAATCGCTCTTCGGTGATCGAGTCCATGTCTGGTCGAGCCCTACATAACCTATTTTACAGGCTACGCGAAAAATCATGTTGTAGATCATATATTGAATCCTCTTAAGTGCTAGTTTTAGATTAAGCATGGAGTAATTATTGGTCACATTGTGTCCAAGAATGGCATCTCTATTGATGAAAGCAAGGTTAAACTAATTTTGGAATTGCCACCTTCAACAAATTACAAGGGGTTACATCTAACAAATTACAGGGGCTACAACACTTTATGGGATCTGAAGGATACCACTAAAGATTCCCTACCAAAGATTCATTGTGCGAAAATTACTAGATCACTATATAAACTACTCACATAGATTTTTTAAGTGAATAGAGGAATGTCAAAAATTAGATAATAAATTAAAAAGGGCAGTAGCCCGTGCATATCCTAAGAGCACCCGATTGGGATTTGATTTTCCATTTGCACATTTTTGCATCAAACTTTGCCATTGGGTGTGAGTTGGCACAACCTAGAGAATACAAATTGGTATCCAATGTGGTTTGCAAATAGACAATTGAATGAAATGCAAAATTGAACTACATATATAATAACGTAAAGGGAAGAGTTAGCCATAATTTATGTGGTAAAGAAATATCAACAGAGCTTCTAGCTCTAGCTACCAAATTTGTGTTCTTCGTTGACCATCACATTGTTATACCTTGTGAACAAAACATGCGCAATTGGATGAAAGCATGTGTTGGTTGCTCTTTCTTTTGGAATTTGATTTCCCTTTCATGAGTTGAGAGAAGGTTCACAACCTGTACTTACCACAACCATATGGTCAAAAATCCCAAACGGTAAACTAGTCCCATTGCATTGAAGTGGATGATGATATTCTCAATGCTCCTTTATTCAAAATCCAAATGGTGAACCAGTCCCCATTGAAGTGGATGATGATATTCTCGATGTTCCTTTATTCAAAATCCCAAATGGTGAACTTTACCATTTAAGTGGATGATATTCTTGATGCTCCTTTATTAAAACTTGATGTGGTTCCTGAATGGAGCGAGGAGATCTCCATTTCCTAGCTTATGGATTTCCTAATGCATATTCTTCATCAATAGAGACCACATGAGGTGCTTGATCAAGCAAGTTGTTTCATATCGATTGATTGCATGGGTATCTGTACAAGTTAGAAAAAAGACAAATTCTAATGTTAATTTGTGTGTGAAGATGAATTTATTAATGTTTTAGCTTGAGGACATTATGTAGCAGAAACTAATATATAAAAGGTTTTGCAAGGAGAATTATGGTGGGGAAAATTATTTGGTGATGCAACTGAATTTGTTAAGGGCTATGATGAGTGTCAACAATTTGTAGTACCTCGATAAAAAGATAGGATGCCATTTACACCTATCATGATTTAGGAACCTTTTGAAAAATGGGGAATAGATTTTGTGGGGCCAAGTACCCAAGTAAAAAGATAGGATGCCATTTACACTATCATGGTTTAACAACCTTTCAAAAAATGGGGAATAGATTTTAGAGTCCGATTAAAAATAAATAAATTCACAAGCTTGCTACATCACTGTAGCAATGGATTGATTCACCAAGTGGGTAGAGGTAAATTGTTGACAAGAAAAGATGATGCCAAGACAACAACGAAGTTCTTATATGTATAAGAACATCATTTCGAGGTTTGGTTGTCCATTAGTGATCGGAGATCTCATTTTGTGAATGAAATAGTTTGTCACTTACTATTGGAATTTATAGTGATACATAGGAAATCATCACTTTACTACCCACAAACAAATGATGAGGTTGAGTACCAATAAAACATTATGTACCATCTTGATAAAAATAGTGGAAGTAAGTAGATATGCTCTTACTTGATGTATGAGCTTATTGTAACCCTGCAAGGTTGTTAACCGAAACACCATTTTGATTTGCCTTTAGTCTCAAAATGATGATGCCACTGGAGTATTTAGTACCAAGCCTACATGTGGATGCTAAGGAGGAAAGAATGATGAAAAAATGCATGAGTAGAGAAAGAATCTTTAGATTTGGAAAAACTTAATGAAACTAAAGTGAGAGTAGTCCATGGGATGATGGTTGAAGAGGCAGTAGTGGTTTGACAATAATTTCAAGGACAAAGACATAACAGAAGGAGATCTAGTCCTCATGTATGGTGTGCGACAAAGTAATGGTTTGACAAAGACATAAGAGAAGGAGATGTGGTTCTTATGTATGGTGTGTGAAGGCATAGAGTGCAAGTTAAAGTACAAAGGGACTTGGACCCTTCAGATTCATCAAGCTTACTTCACAAATCTCAGCCAAAATTAAAACCTTAGACGCGGTATAAATGCTAGGGCATTTCAAAGGCAACAAGTTGAAGAAGTTTTACATACATGATGTGTTAGATTCATACAAAGTTTGCCAAAAAACAAGAGGCTGAACATATTGTAATGTGAAGCAAAAGCTAGATTCAGATGATCTTGGGTCAAAACCAGCTGCTTTGACAAAAACTTAAGATGAATTGGAAGCCAAAAAACAAGAGGTTGAACATATTGTAATGTGAAGCAAAAGCTAGATTCAGACGATCTTGGGTCAAAACCAGCTGCTTTGACAAAAACTTAAGATGAATTGGAAGCCATAGAACTGGCTAGATTTTGGGTGGGATTTCCTCTTATAACGACTTCATACATTGCTATGCTATGGTTGATACACAAGAGCCATAACATTTTTCTTATATAAAAAAAATGTGGGGATTGATGTATAAACTTGAACTTGCCAACTCCAATGCTTCTAGTAGAGGCACTAATGGATAGAGCACAATCATTTGTAAACCATGCTTTTTTTTTGGGGGAAGTGAATTGTGTAACATTAGCTCATTATAACATTTAATATTATTTAGGATTTAAAATTTGAGATACCAAAAATATAAAAACTCAACAATACTGTTAAAGAAACAAAAAGCTCTCCATGCTATTCTAAGTTAATTTCTTCATCATTTTAAAGTTCATGCTCTTGGCATACATGTTGTGTATTTACACACACACACACACACACACACACACACACACACACACACACACACACGCATGCACGCACATACGCACCCACGTGCACGCGTGCACACACACGCTGAGGGGTAGTAATCATAAGTTTTTTGCACCACCATGGTTGTAACTGCCTCCAATCTTTGTACTAACATGGCTCTTAACAATCTTTGTAACTTTCTCCAATGCACTTGTGTTCCACGTCAACATTGGTGTTAATTTCTTTAGCTCCTCAATGTCGTCCTCGAAGTCTTGACCCTCCTTTTTCCTCCACTTTCAACAAGCCCCCACTTTGCACAAAGAGAGAGAGAGAGAGAGAGAGAGAGAGAGAGAGAGAGAGAGAGAGAGAGAGAGAGGTGTATATATAAATATGTACACTTATATGGATATAATTTATAAGTACTAATTTATATGTATATATAAATATGTACACATATATGGATATAATCTATAAGTACTAATATATTTACATGTATGGATATAATTTAATTCAAATAAGATATGATATAAGATATATATCCAGCTCCATAGCCGTTTATTACTATATTCCCTATACAGTATTCATATATTGCTAAAAACAATCGATCATGGGGTAGTTGTAAAAAGTTGGTTTTAGAAACTCAAGGATTTCAAATATGAGCTACCAAAATATTAAAACTCAACAAATATTGTTTAAGAAACAAAAAGCTCTCTCTAAGTTAATTTCTATATTTATACTCATCATTTTAAAGTTCATGCTCTCAACGCGCGCGTGCACACACACACACACACGTAGAGAGAGAGAGAGGGGGAGTAATCATAATTTTTTGCACCACAATGGCTCTTTACAATCTTCATAACTGCCTCCAATCTTTGTACTGACATGGCTCTTTACAATCTTTGTAACTTTGTCCAATGCACCTGTGTTCTGAGTCAGCATTGGTGTTAATTTCTTTAGCTCCTCAATGTAGTCCTTGAAGTCTTGACCCCCCAATTTTTTCACATTATGAGAGAGAGAGAGAGAGAGAGAGAGAGAGAGAGAGAGAGAGGGGGGTATATATAAATATGTACACATATATGGATATAATTTATAAGTACTAATTTATATAAGATATTACATGTACGGATATAATTTATAAGTACTAATATGATATAAAATATATATATCCAGCTCCATAGCCGTTTATTAATATATTCCCTATATAGTATTCATATATTACTAAAAACAATCGACAATGGGGTAATTGTAAAAAGCTGGTTTTAGAAACTCAAAAGGCCTCAGCAGGTTTTCTTGGAGTCGGGATGACGTGGCAAACCTTGCGCACGTGGACAAGTTGTGCAGCAAAGAAGCGGCACCTATACGTTTACGAATACTAAGGGTCAGAAAAATACCGTATTTGCAGGTAATGTCGAGATCGTATTTGCGTTCATATTCGTATTCGTATCGTTATTGGTATTCGTAGGATCTCTCTCACTCTCGCGAAAACAGAGAAACAGAACAAGGCCCACTTGAGAATCGTCGCTTTTCTCTCCCTCCCTTCATCTGGGCGATGTAGATTTTGCTTTCTTTGCTCTTTTGCCAGTGTCCAATTTGCTTTTCTGATGGTCCAGACTCCACCATCCAACCTCCGGATTGCATTATTTGTCTGCTTTTCCGGCGGTTTTCCTCTCAATCTCTGCGAGAAATGCAGCCTTTCGGCCCCAGCCGATGGGGTTTGCCTTCGCCCAATCCGGTATGCCGGCTTTTTCCGAGTGCTTTTTCAGCTACATTCTTGACGGCAAGATCTTAAAGGGGACCTTTGGGTTGTCTTAAGAAGAAGGGTTTTACTCAAGAATGCCCACATCAACATAAGCAAGGAAAGATGCTCGACAGTAATAAAGCAGGAGGGGGTGCAGGCCTGCCCTCTTTCCACCAGGCATCAGCAGCAGCCATAGCCATGCCTTCAAGGGAGCGTTTCTATGTGGAGTTAAAACCCGGAGAGACAACCTTTATCTCATGGAAAAAGCTTCTGAAGGACTCTCAGAAGACAGCACGGGCCGCCTCCCTTTCCTCTGAAGCTCCTGCTGGCGCCCACCCTGCCCTTGAAGCTCGCATTGCTCCTGAGGTAAGAGCCCTTCGTTATCATGTTTTCAGGGTTTTACAGCAAATTGAATATCGGTCACATGGGTCCTTCTGTATATATTTAAGGTTAGACAGAAAATTGAATGCGAAATGCCATTGACCACATGACTCTATATGTGTCCTTGTATATCCTAATAAAATATTACATGCTAATCACATATGGGGGATTATATGTGACATTGATATGATCGCATGTGACTAGCCTAGTCATGAGGAACTTTGGTTATTAGGCTTGAACGGGAAGTGATGGGGTTGGGCTATTTGATAAAACGATATGATCCCCCCCTTCTCTCCTTTTGGGACCCTAATGGACGGTCCCTTATATATATCCAGCCTTAGATAAGGGCATTTGCTTTTTCTGTGGCTCTCTTGATATACTGATGGTTGTGATGCTGCTCCAGGTTGTAAAAGAGAAAGACCCTCTTCCGCCTCCTCCCAACCGCTTCAACTCTGTAATAGAAAGGATCGAGAGGCTATACCAGGTCAGTGTCACAATGATATCATGTGAGAGCCTGCTCATATGTGCTGGTTATGGCTAGCATACTCATGCTGGCTTATGTACTGGCTATGGTGGCTTACGTGCTGGCTGCTTCAGGGAGGTAACAGTGACAATGAGCTGAGCGATTATTTGGACGATGACAAGTACGACACACGAGATTCTTTCATAGATGACGCAGAACTGGTATCATTTTTTCAGTTTCATGAGCAATAGCGATGTGGTTGCCTGGCTCTTTTTGATTGTGTAGATTTCTTGGACGTATGGCAGGATGACTACTTTTCAGTGGAGGATGCGAAGCTGAAGCACAAGGGTTTCTTTGTGAATAGGGGAAAGCTAGAACAAGAGTAAGTTTATATATATATTCCTGGTTTTTCTTTGCTGACGTAATGCTAGTCTTGTTGCTTTCTGAGGAAATTCATACGAATCGTATCTAGGCAGTTTGTGTTATGGTATACCTCAGCCATAGGAGGCTGGAGCACATTTTATACCTTCTTTCTACATATGTGGGGATGCCACACTGGTCCATCCGACCTTGTGCACTTGCACAGGGCATTGGTGGTTTGAGCTGTTTCGAAGTCCGAATAAAAGGGACTTCAGCTTGTGAGACCGGGACTTTGGCTTGTCGAACCGCGACTTATCAGACCCATTGATCGGCCGAGATAGCAGGTGGTTGAAGATGGGTTTGCTCTTCATAAACCTTTTTTGCCTACCCAATGTCAGGCGGTCCTTGTGCTGATGGACTGTTTCTCTGGCTTTCAGTCCCTGGCTCATTGCCATTTGCTTTGCCCTCTATCCCTGCCTGTTGCTGCTTCTCCTTGTCGTAAGACTGTTCCCGTGGGTTTCATAAAAATGCATTGAGCATTGGTTCTTGGTAATCCTGGGCCCTGTAGTGTCCAGTTACCCCATCCTCGCCTCTGGACAAGAAACCCCTGGGGATTGAGATGTGTGAAAAGGCTGCCCACTGGTCTTGCTATGCACCTCTGGACAAAAACCTTGAAAGCCCAGGGGGGATCGAGGTGCGTAAAAAGGTTCTGCTGGTCCTGCATCGCCTTAAAGCTGCCTAGTTTCCATAGTGGCTAGTGACAGGTGTGCTGCATTTTCTGCAGTTGTCCTCAGCCTCCTGACAAGCACACAACAAATGAGTTGATTTCTCATGACTTGAAATAAATTGAATGCCTTTAGCTCTCCACTGAAGCTTTAACTCTACTTCCCAAAACACACACTCCATTCTTGCCTCCTCATGCAGACCTGCAAAGGCACTTAGTAACATAGTACTTGTTCAAGCACTTCATGATGAAGCATCTGTGGTTGAGAACTTTACCCTGTTGAGGACTCCTACGATAGCTAACCTTGACTCTAAAGTTCATTGAAGTATGCCATCCACTAGGGCAACTGCTCAAATGGATCTCCAAAACCATCTCCATGCTAGGCTGAGAAGGTTGGTCTGTCCTATGGAATACACTAGGAAAAATAAAATCGTTCTCAAATACATAAGTGGTGCTGAAGTCTCACGGATTGTGCAACAATCCCCATAAATGAGAAGGGCAAAATACTTGCACCTAACCTCCTTTTGTAATGTCCTTTGGTTGAGAAGTTCACTCTCCTTCAAGGTTGGCATTTTGGTTGGTGTTCAGAATTCTCATTTGCCACCACAAAACCTTAGCAAAATAAGCTTCCATTCCTTTACATTTCTTTGCACATTCGTTCATCCTGTATAAACCCTTGATGGTTTCATTTGGAGACCAGAGAATTGAAACGCACGTTGCAGCCTATTTCTCATTGGACAGATAACAGCCTGCACACAGTGATGGAGATGCAATCATGTGAATTAGGGAAGACTGATACTAATGCCTTGCCAGGGTAGATATTATATTCAATCAATCCCATGCATGGACCTGGAGGTGAAGTGAAATGTGCTTGGGTTTAAGAGTGTGGATCTAGGAACCACTTATACCATTATGACTTAAAACAACCACGCACAATACACCACAATGAAATAATTAACACAGCACTGGACTGGAATGGACAGACACTCACCCTCCTCTTGAGATACGCTTGACTATCCAAGGGGAGTACTTTATTACAAGCTTTGAGGACTTCCCCACTAAGAATTGCTGGACTTTCCAAATACAGCTTCCAAACTTAATATGGAACAAAATACAATGATTCCAATATGAGTTGCCTCTGAGAGGGATTGGGTCCTCCTTAAATTTGAAAAGGCACGTCTCCTCAAGAGACCAGGGCAAGAAGGCAAGGCTATCAAGCTTGCTAATAGGTATTATGGTCCATTTCAAGTTACTCAAAAGATTAATGATGTGGCTTTTTGGTTTGCTTTACCCAACCATTGAAAGATGCACAATGCTTTCCATATCAATTTATTAAAGCCCTATGTTGGAACACCACCCTCTGAACCAGTTACAGAAGATCCACCGGAAGTGCATGAATTGTAGGAGGTGCTTCAACCATAACATATTCTCTTTTTCACCAAGAGTGCAAAATCAGAGGAGGAAAACTGATCCATAAGTACTTGGTTAAGTACAAGAACTTTTCTCCTATGGATTCTAGGTGGATGGAAGAGCAAGACCTAAAAGAATATCTTGATCTATTTAGAAGCCGGGGGAGATATAACTACCTCCTAATTTTTTGGGATTGTCACTAATCTTTTTACATGCATGGACATGGGTGTATGACACTGCATGCAGCCATGGCATGTCATGGCCATGCTTCCATAGAGAGTGCTAGTTGCATCTTAGTTGAAGACCCTCGCCATGAAGAAGCATGTGAACATGGCCACCTGAGTGATTGCCAATTGCATCTTGGAGACCCTGGCCACAAAGGTGCATGTGAAAGCGGCTATGGGCATTTGAGGGATCTTGGAGAGCCAAATGCCATAGTTGAAGTGTGGGGCTCTTCATGGGGCTGGTTGCCCTCTTCTATGAAGCATATGAGCCGTCAGAAGAACTTGTGGAGACTAGAGGAGGAGGGGCTATCCATTCTCCCATACATGTCACATGCAAGCCCACCTACATGCAAAGTTATCCACATGAAAAGCTACTTACATGCATCATGTCACATGCAATCCCACCTACATGCATGCATGCTACATGCAAAGTTATCTATATGCATGCATGCCACATGCAAAGCTACTTACATGCATGCATGCCACATGCAAGCCCACCTACATGCTACATGCAAAGTTATCTACATGCATGCACGCTACATGCAAAGTTACCTACATGCATGCATGTCACATGCAAGCCTACCTACCTGCATGCATGCCACATGTAAGCCCATGCAACCATGCAAGTTCATGCAAGCCCATGCAACTATACAAGGAATGCAAGCTCATGCAACCTCACCTTTTTGCATGTAATCTCATCCACTAGCATGTAAAGCTACCTACCCCATCTAAGTCTATAAAAGATCACCTACGAGAGCGAAGAGAAGCTGTCTCATTCCATTTTTCCTCACGTCTACCTGATGCCTAGAGCTGGGCACCCTACTTCAGCCCCCTCCTGGCACTCCTTTCAGCTAGGTGCCCTGTTTTCAGCCCCCTTCTGGCACCCCAATAGCTGTACAACCTGATTTCAGCCCCTCTCCTGGCATAGCTACTGCTATACGACCTGTTTTCAGCCCTTCAGGCAGCCCAAAGCTGTTATGGCAGCATTAGAGCTGTACAACCAGCGATTCCAGCCATTTCTCTACATGCTATGCTTGGGAGCTCTCTATTGTTGCCAAACTGCCGCCGAACTTTTTGTGCCCCTTTCTGGCATGAAACCACAAGAGAAGGGTATTATCGAAGCCTCGAGGTGAAGAAGAACAAGTCTTGTACTTGTTGCTGGTGTTTTCTGTGAAGAATCAAGCCCTTGCATTATGGCGTAAGATGTGTAGGCATCTGGTCTCGCGCTCGTCATCATACCAACTATGTTGAGGCAAGGATCCACAAGGAGGATTGGTGGTAGAGTGGTGTGTGAATGAGTGCACAGAGCGGAAGCAACTAAGCACTAGAGTGTGCTGAGCAGAGAGTGCAAGAGAGAGAGAGAGAGAGAGAGATGGAGCAACTATGCTGAATATACTGAAGTGATATAGTCCCATGCAAGAGATAGAAAGTGTCTCATAAGTGAGGGAGCAAAAGAAAGACTAGGCAAGATGGAAAAGTGAAAGGCCATCCCACCTATTTATAGGTAAGAGGGGTTGGCCGACTGGACATGATGTAGCTGGCCGATTGAGGAAAATACATCCAGGCTGGGAAAAATCCTAGAAAAATATATAATAAAAGGGGTGGCCAGCCCACAATCAAGGGCCATGAAAAGGGACCAAAAGGGACACCAGATATGGGCAAAAACTGGGGATGAATGTGCTAACACCCCCTCTCAGTACTAGATGCTGAACATACTCCGAGGAGCCAAAGATGAGGAGCCAAGGAAGCCTGAGAAACCGGCTTGGTGAACAAATCTGTAGCATTCTCCGCTGAAGGACAATACTCCAAATGCAAATTTCCAGTAAGAACCCGTTCACGAACATAGTGATACTGTATCTCAATGTGTTTCGTACGAGCATGAAACATAGGGTTCTTGGCAATGGCGATGCAACTTTGATTGTCACACCAAAGAAGAGTATATCTGGTAGGAGGACAGCCAAGCTCCTCCAATAATCTCCGCAACCAAATCGCCTCACATGCAGCATAACAAACCACACGATACTCTGCCTCTGTAGAGGAAAGCGCCATAGTAGGCTACTTTTTACTGCATCATGAAATGGCTCCAGACCCAAGTGAAAAAACACAACCAGTGGTCGAACGCCGAGTATATGGATCTCAAGCCCAATCTGAATCAGACCATCCAAGAAGAGTGCATCCTTGGCCATAGAAGATGCCAAAGTCCAGAATGCCACGCAAGTACCAAAGAACTCTGAGAGCACACCGCCAATGTTGCTGACGGGGTTTGGATGAGAAAGAACTCAATAAGCTGACTGCGAAACATACGTCCAATTGGGAGTAGGTCAACTAGACCAAACAACCGACGAGAACCCGATATTGTCCCTGGAAAAGCATCAAGAAGAGAAAGCTTCTCACTAGTATCCATAGGAGAAGATATTGGTTTGCATCCAGTCATCTGAAATCTGTCAAGAATCTCCCATGTGTACTTCTGTTGAGAGAAGAAAATGCCCTTCGGGGTATGCCAAATCTCAAAGCCAAGAAAATAATGTAGAAGGCCAAGATCCGTCATCTCAAACTCTGTCTCCAAAGCATCCATGACTGAACGGATCCTCATAGAATAAGAACCTGTAAAGATGAGGTCATCGACATAGACCACAATGATAACAATCAACCCCCTCTCAAGGAGGATATAAAGGTTCGAATCTGCATGAGAATGGCACAGGCCGAGCTTCTGAACATAGTTGTTATGAGGCGCGCGCCTCTAATGGTTATAAGCGTTTGAGGCGTACGACTGCCTGATCGAGGCGTCAACTTTACTCTTTTTTTTTTTTTTGCTGGTTTGAGTCTTTAGACGGGGGCAAAAAGGGCCCAAGGCAGCCCCTCTCACACACACTCTCTCTCTCGCTCATTCTCTCCCTTCCTCCCTTAAGCCTTTCTCGAGACCCAAAGTTCAAAGTTCAAACACACGAGGATGATGATGTTTTTAATACCCACTTTTGGAGCTCTCTCATACTACCGGTTCATTTCATTTTACTTTGTACCCTTGAATCTTGATGATGTATCCAGATGATGATGATGGACTATTTTGGTCTCATAGGTCATTTTGGCCTTTTGCAGACGTTTAATACAGCTTTCTTTCACACACACACTCTCTCTCCCTCTCATACACACCCTCTCTCTCCCTCCCCCAAGGCTCATACATACACTCTAGTCTCTCTCTCTCTCTCTCTCTCTCTCTCTCTCTCTCTCTCTCAACTTTCACTATAAACAGGCGCCTCTAACACGCCTCTAACGTCTCTAAAAAATACGAGTCTTTGAAGGCACGTACCATACCCACCTCGTACCAAACGCCTCTGACACCTCTAACAACCTTGCTTCTGAAAGAACTCATCAATCCGCTGGTACCAAGCCCGCGGAGCTTGCTTCAAACCATATAAAGCTTTCTTCAGTTGGTACACCTGATC
Organism: Cibotium barometz; assembly: GCF_041138505.1. Classification (NCBI taxonomy): domain Eukaryota; kingdom Viridiplantae; phylum Streptophyta; class Polypodiopsida; order Cyatheales; family Cibotiaceae; genus Cibotium; species Cibotium barometz. Next base: position 32,881,001 of record NC_141072.1, read on the forward strand.
CTGTTTGCTTGGAACAACAAATCTCGACGGCGGCTGATCAACATAACCTTTTGTGTAAGCTCTCCATTCAGGAAAGCTGACTTGACGTCCATCTGGAATACAGGCCATCTATGATGTCCTGCAAGAGCAAGAACGGTGCGAATGGTAGTCATCCAGGCCGTCGGAGCGAAGGTCTCATCGAAGTCGACTCCAGGGCGTTGAGCATAACCCTTGGCTACCAACCTCGCCTTGTGCTTGTCCAAGCTGCCATCAGCTCGAAACTTCGATTTGAAGATCCAGCGCACACCAATCACCTTACCTTGCAATGGCCTAGGCACCAAATTCCAAGTGCCATTCCGTTCAATAGCATCTAGCTTTGCCTGCATAGCATGTAAACCGGCCTTGGTCTTCAGACGAAACCAAAGGGCGGTGCAAAAACAAACTTGCACACAAAACACTTCAACACCTTTGAGGACCAAGAAAAGGAAAACAAACAGGGGGAGCTAGAGTGCTCTTGCAAACAGTACACGAACACCAATTGGCCCCAAAACGTAGTGGCGCCCCTTGCGGTATTTCTTTAATTGATTGTAAGAGCTTTGATTACAATAAGGCTGGAAACTCAGCCGTCCCGGTAGAACTCCTGAAGCCTGCAAAGATCCTGCATCATGGCTTCTTGTTCACTTGGCATCCACAAACAATTCTAGCTATCGTTCACATCAAAAGACTCTTTCATATTGAGTCTTGCATACAGAAGCTTTCTACAACCATCCATAGGCTCTCACCCTATGAACAACATCACACCCTAACACATCCAGTGCTCCTGTATCACAACAAAGACTCCAAACTATTTTCCAAAAGAGAACTCGCATCACAGCACAGCATGCTATACAGTCCACACACCTGGACAAACCCTCTCTGCCTTCCAAGGGTACTATCCATCTCAGTCATGGATTCCCGAACCCCTGTCCAATCAGCAGCAAGGCTGTACAAAACATGTGTCAATCCTGTACCCATTGCCTGCATGTGACCTATCTCGTGGAGAAACCAAAAACATGTTTCCTCGAGAAACCTACGACCTGTTTCCACATGAAACCCTTAGGCCTGTTTCTTCTTGAAACCTTTGTCCTTTTTCCACAACCATACATAGCACCATTCAAAGACAGTGCCAACAACGGCATACATCCAGTGACCTATTTCCTCATGAAACATCTGGAAACATAGGTATGCCCACAACTGTAGGTCCCTGTGTTCCTTTCAACCAGGCAGAAAGCAATCTGGTCTATGAACATGCACCCATGTGAGCTTGCATCACTTCTATGCCAGGAAACACATCCAAGTGACTTGCACTTGCAGCCAACCAAAACATCCCATAACCAGTCTCAAAACAGTCCTGGCTGTGCGCCTCCTTCAGCCCGCTCCTTCCCTTGGGAGAGAGAGATAGAGAGAGATATCAGCTGTGCTGTAGCCTGACTGTTTTTCCACCAGTCCCAGAGGCGTGTAGCTGCAGCCCGACCAGCCTGCCAACCTTCCAACCTGCTGTCCAGCCCCCTTTTCTAAGAGAGCTAAAGCACATGTATATGCTGCCTGATTCCTAGCCAGCCAGAGTGGGCGCACAGTCCAGCACTGTGCTGCTTTCCACGCGTGGGAGAGAGAGAGCAGTCCCACCTTGTGCTTGCAAGCCCCAGTCGCTAAAAAGCAAAACGCCCACGTGTGCTGGCCCGCTGTTTGCATGAGAGAGATAGAGGCAGTCCAACCTGCGCTTCCTGCAGCCCGCTAGTCGCCCAAAGAGAAAGAGCAAATGTGAGTGTCCAGGTCGCTAGCCTCCTCCTCTCGAAAAAGCACACTCTTGCGTGCAGATGCAACCCACTCCCCGAAAAAGAGCATAGGCCCCAATAATAGCATATGGGCCACGATTCCTTTCAAAAAGGGGTGTTCTTTTGTTTTTAAAGGTTTTAAACCTTTTGTCACCTCTAACCTTTGTCCCCATGGGCTATGAGAAGGGACTTTAATCATTTGGCCCCCAAACTGGTGCCATTCACATTGTCCACCATGTCCCTGTGCACACTTGCAAACTATCAAGAGAAAGACACAGGGTCGTAACATAGCACGACGCCAAGGCTCATGTGAAAGAGCCTCGTCCACCACAGAAGAGGGAACAGAAGGACCATGAATGATAGAGGACATAAGAGCATAGTTAACAAACATGTTGCCCTCATGAATTTGGTTCCCTGAAACTCTGGAAGATCGCCTGAGAGAACCAGGCGGAGGAGTAAAAGGAAGCTCACGTAACCCAGAATCACGAGGTGTCTGAAAGTACCATCCAGGCATAGATCTGCTCGAACTCGCTGGAGGGGTAGAGTCATCATCATCCGACTAAGAATCCACAGCTGGAGGTGTAACAGAAGCAGAGGGAGGAGGAGGAGGCGGAGGAAGAAGAAGCTCACCACCCCCCTCTGAAGATGTAGGAGACTCGTTGAACACCACATCACGGCTCACAACAACTTCGCTGACCTGTTGATCATAAAGACGATATGCCTTGGACACAGTGCTCTATCCGAGAAAAGTCATGCGCCGAGACTTTGAGTCCAACTTGGAGCGATGCTCCTTAGGCACATGTACATACGCCGAACAGCCAAAAACACGGAAATGAACAACAGAGGGCTTCTCACCATGGAAAGCCTCATATGGAGTTTTATTTGGAAGAGCAGCAGTAGGAGACCTGTTCTGAATGTAGACAGCAGTGGAAGCCGCCTCAACCCAGAAACGTCAAGGTAATGAAGAATGCTCAAGCATAGCACGGGCCATCTCCATAATGTTCCTATTCTTCCTCTTTGCAACTCCATTCTGTGATGGAGTATATGCTGTAGTAAGTTGTCTCCGAATGCCATGGGTCCTGCAATATTGCTGAAACTCCTGGGATGTAAACTCACCCCCTCTGTCGGTCCTGAGAGCCTTGACCGAGAAACCGGTCTCTTTTTCCACCTCAACTCTCCAATCACAAAAGTGTTGAAAAGCCTCATCCTTGGACTTCAGAAAGAAGACCCAAGTATATCTGGAGAAGTCATCCACCATCACTAGCATGTACACCGCCTTACTCAAAGATGCGGTACTCATAGGACCACATAAGTCTGCATGAACAAGAGCAAGTGATGTTGAAGATCTGTGTGTCGCCTCCTTCGGAAAGGCGGCTTGGTGTTGCTTTCCTTGTAATCAAGAGGAACAAACAGTAGATGGAGCCTTGATGGTCAGTAAACCCTCAATCAACCAATCCTTCGAAGCTCGCTGTAGAAGCTGATAGCTCAAATGGCCAAACTGAGCATGCCAAAGAGCAGAAGAAGAACCAGAAGAAAGCAAAGTGGTCAACTTGTACAGACCACTATCTTGGACTTCCTGAGACAAGATGCTACCAGTCTCCTTATCACGAATGGTGATCTCATAACGAGAGAAGATCACCTCTGCACCCTGAGCTGTAAGAGCACTCACTGACAAAAGGTTAAATGCCAAATCTGGAATGTACAGAATGTCAGAAAAGTACCTCTTGTCCTCGGAGGAGCGGAAGATGGGGATGGTGCCATGTCCATGCACTGGCACGGAAGAAGAATCACCCAAAGTGATCTCCCCTGTCCTGGCAGTGAAGTCCTCGAACCAATCTCGATGGGGTGTCATGTGAGCAGTAGCACCGCTATCCACAATCCACGACCGCGACTGAGAAGTCACAAGAGCAAGTACATGACGAGTACCTGCTAATAGAAGAATACCATCATCCTTCTTGGTCTAAGACACGGCTGTAGAGGAAGAGTTCTTTGCTTCTTCATCCCGCTTATTCTTGTGACATTGGGGCGATTTATGACCCTTCTTGCCACAATAATGATACTCAATGTCCTTGTTTTTAGAAGATTTTCTTTTGTCTTTATCCTTGTCGTTATCCTTGGAGTTCTAATCAGAACCCCCTTTCCCTTTCTTCTGTTGATTCTTCCCTTTATCTCGTGCAGCCAAAGCTCCATTAGAACCACCAGAGGTGCCATTCCGCTCCTCAAAGCGAGACTCAATCTGCATAATGGAGGGGAGAACTTCCTCCCAAGTAACTGGAACAGGACGAGGAGAAGAAACAAGAGACTGAAAATAAGCATCAAACCTCTCTGGAAGCTTGGAGAGAAGCCGAATAGCCATATCCTCTATAGAGATATCCTTGCCACAAACAGCAAGCTCGTCTCGGAGATCTTTCATCTTCGAGATGAAAGCAAATAAAGATGGAAAGGCAGAAACTGACAAGTTCATAAGCTGCTTTTCCAACGCCAAAATCTGACCCGGAGACTTAATCTCGGAGAGATCTGCAAATGCCTTCCAAACTTCATGTGCAACATCTATTGTATGCACATGAGAGAGAACAGAATCTTGACAATTCAACATCAGAAAAGAGAAAACACGACGATCATTCGCCTGCCAAATATCAATCTATGCGTGAGTCACACCACCGGAAGCAAGGGTGGGAGGGGTGGCATTGGCAGGTGTAACAAGCCAATCCCAGAGATCCATGCCACGCAACTGATTTCACCTTCACCTTCCACAAAGTGTAGTTGGAACCATCCAACTTTGTAGACTCAGAGAACATATGAAGTGTAGTTGGGGGAGCCATCACAAAAGCTTGGGCTCAATCTCAAAAATATGCACAATCTTGGAAGGAGTATCCACCACAGGTACCAAGGTTGCCACCAAAGCCAGAACCACCACAAGACCCCCTCTGCAAAAGGGAATGTCCATTGGAGAGGAAAACGCAGCCAAAGAGGGGCTGCAGTCCTGAAAAAACAGGCCGCCTAGTTCCAAACTCCAAGAAGGAAGAAAACGCTGATGAGAAAATACTTTCAGGCTGTAAGTGATGAAGCCAAAGTGAAAGGAAAGCAATCAGCAGCAACTGTCCAGAAAACGCAGCATCCAGAGGGCTGCAAATCTGAGAAAAACGCAGAGCTGAAGGGGCTGTAGATAGGACACAATCTGGGGCAGCAGAGGGAATCGCTGAACCGGGAGCTCTGATACCATGAATGAGTGCATAGAGCGGAAGCAAATAAGCACTAGAGTGTGCTGAGCAAAGAGTGCAAGAGAGAGAGAGAGATGGAGCAACTATGCTGAATATACTGAAGTGATACAGTCCCAAGCAAGAGACAAAAAGTGTCTCATAAGTGAGGGAGCAAAAGAAAGACTAGGCAAGATGGAAAAGTGAGAGGCCAGCCCACCTTTTTATAGGTAAGAGGGGCTGGCCGACTGGACATCATAAACTGGCCGACTGGACATGATGTAGCTGGCCGACTGCGGAAAATACATCCAGGCTGGGAAAAATCCAGAAAAATATATAATAAAAGGGGTGGCCAGCCGACAATCAAGGGCAATGAAAAGGGACCAAAAGGGACACCAGATATGGGCGAAAACTGGGGATGAATGTGCTAACAGTGTGGAGGTGGGTTGTATCATGCAAAAAGGTGGTGTGCTGGGCTGTGATGGTGGATAGTAAAGTAGAAAGATCAATCGTGGAGAGTTGGGGCTCGAGATGACATTGATAATCATTATCTAGGTCATGGTGGAAGTGGGTATGTGAGGCGGCTGTTTGGGAAAGATGCAAGAGATGTCGAAAGACCAAGTGTGGGAAAGATGCAAGAGATATGGAAAGGCCAAGTGTGATCTGCATTCATGCAAATAGTCAACTGTACTAGAGCCCCCTTTATGGGGAAAGCATGAGAGACCTCCTGAGGTGGGCCAATTGCTTATGCTGTAATATATGATGAGCCCATGTGTGGTGCCCATCTCTAAGAAAGACCTACCAAAGAAGGCAATATTAACGGAGTCTTGTGATATCCTTTGAATACCCATGTCCCTAGGATTCAAGTCATGCAAAATGATGGGATCCCTCTCAAAGTCGGAGACCCTGACCTGATCGCTCCCAAACTGTGCTCATCGAAGTCCCCAAGGTCCCCGACCTGGAAAACTCTGTAATATCAGTATATAGTGTCAAGTATGGTGACGCCCATCCATTAGAGAACTCTGGGCATAGCGAGATGTATCCGGTGGAAAATAGCATACCGTTGTGTGTACCACCCGATCTCCTGGCAAGCATAGATGCATCCACATATATCGGGCCTCCTCATTTGTCACCATTTGGTCCTGTTACAAGCTTTGAGCAGTGTTTTGGGGAAAGCCCACACGCAGAACGGAACCAAGGTGAGAACGGGGATTTTCCACAGAAGAAGGGGTTGAGCTGAAGGATTCACTAGCATGGATAGGCCTGAAAGATGGTCACAAAGCATGAGTTGTGTGACAACCAGTCCTAAAAGGGTATTTTATTGGAATTTTTGGTCTTGTGCTTCTGGCCGACAACCCTTCTCTGGGCCGACCAATAGCCCTTCCACATATATAAGCAACATCTCATAAATATGGAAAACTAACCACATCATAAACATCAAGAAGGGGTTAAGCTGAAGGATTCACTAGCATGGATAGGCCTGAAAGATGGTCACAAAGCATGAGTTGTGTGACAACCAGCCCTGGATTTTTTGATGTTGTGCTTCTGGCCGACCAGCAACCCTTCCACATATATAAGCAACATCTCATGAATATGGAAAACTAACCACATCATAAACATAACTGCTGCTGTCGGCCTACCCCTACAGTAGCCTAGATCTTCATCGTTCTCATCTGCAGTTGCTGTCGTCGGCTCCTTCCTCAGGACAACAGCCCTTTCTGCTCATCATCACACCTCGAGACAACATCCCATTCTCTGCTACTACCTACCTTGGGATAGTAACCCGCCATTTGCTCGGGATCGCGGCCTCTCCGCTCTTAGCTACTACAGCTCGGGACAACAGCCCTCTCTGCTCCACACATCTGTTTTCTTTTGCATCTGAGACATATTGTATCTGGATACCTTCTGTGTTTTGCTCCTCTGCAATCCTCTAGCAGTTGTCCAGCCCTGCACCCCTAAGGTACCACACCAGAGCCTGCACCACTACATTTCCGCTGCCCACTATAGACACAGCTGTCCTCGACTCGAGCCTTCATCACCGACCATGCTTCAACTCCGATCTTGTCTTTGCTTCTTCGATGGTCTACTACGAAGAGTCACCTCACATTAGAGGGCCTCTTGTATTGCATTACATTCAGCATTATACATACACTCATTTATCCATTTCATGCTGTGTTGATGTGCTGTGATCTCTCGCACATTGTCCTTTCGTCCTTTTGCCCTCAGATGAGTATCATGGGATTTTAATCATTTATGTGACTTACAAGGTTTACGAGTCAATGTGTTCAGATATCATTAAAGTTTGGCTGGACATCTTATTGTTTGGGCATGGATTCATGGACAAAAGAGGGCGCCTATGATTGAGGGCCAAATTTGGCGTACAAAACTTGGGCATCAAGTTAGAGGAAGCTAAAAGTGACTTTCCAGGTATTTTTAGGCTGGTTGACTCCATATAAAGAGGAGATGAGCTGAATTGTAAGAGGGAATGTGGGGCTGTTCACTTGTGGGAGAGGTGCTGAAGAGATATAGGCTAGCAGCAGTGCTGTGTTTTGCTTCTGCTGGTCGCCCTCAGACTGGTTGACAATAGCTGGTCGTATAGCTGTGTGTTTCCTTTTTGGTTGGATGCCTTCATAACTGGCCGAGAGCAGGTTCTCTCTCTCTCTCTCTCTCTCTCTCTCTCTCTCTCGTTCGATTGGGTGCTACAGAGGTGCTGGCCGTACAACAGCACCCCTCGGAAGGGATTGGCCGTACAACAGCCATCTCTCTCTCTTATCTTCCAGTGCTGATTGCAGTATTCAGCTTTGCTATTTGTTGGCTGCTCTCGAACTGGTAGTACAGAGGCACGCCAACAATAGTGTGTTGTTTTCCCTTTTCTAGTCGCTTGTGAACAGGTCATAGACAGTGTCCTCTTGGTTCTCTCGCACGGAACAGGTTGTGAAGAGAGGGGCTGCTTTGGGACAGGTTTGGAGACTGTTTGGGCTGATTTGTGAGATTGATTTGGCTTCGCTTTTACGAGGAGGGCTTTGTCAGAGTCATGTGTGCGCTTTGTGAAGAAAGCTACCCAGGACACGTGGTGGAAAATGTGGTGCTGATTGCACCCTCACCTTGGATTCTTTGTTAAAGCTTCTTCGTAATAAAGAATACCTAGGGGGGCCAGCCGTTCTGGCTCAGTGTGTTGTCTTTATTCATATTCTGTGGCTTTTTGTGGTTATTCTTTGTTTGTATTTGAAGTGTTTCTCTTCTAGTCTGGGTGCCTATCGGTTATAGTGGTATCAGAGCTGAGCTTCTTTGAGTGATTGGAGAGGAGCAAAGATCTTGGAAGGACCCGGATATTGTTATACTTTTCTCATACATCTATCTTATGGATAGAACAGCTTTATTGAAGCAGTCATGCACCAAGAGCATGAGCAGTAGACAACTTGGACTAAGCATTTATGGATTCACATAATTTATCCTCGAAGTACAGAGTTGGCTTTATGTGCCCATGTTTAGCACTCTTTCCTTATGGATTATTGTGGATTATAAATCAAGCTTACAGGCAAGCTACATGGAGATATATCTCAGGATATCTTATGGATATGGTGAGGAGATATTTCTTTTGCCCTCATGACGAACTTGGCAAAGAAAAGCTAAGGATACTTCGAGTTTTGAAAAGCTGTTGCGATTTATTGTAAGTGTTTTTAGACACTTAATCCTTGTATGTCTGTACAAGGAGAATTTTGTGTTGTTTGCCTTGAACTGTTTCAGGTAAATACTGCTAATGGTTGAAAAGCGTGGCTTATATGGTTTTTCATATGGATATGTCCAAGGACTATGGACTAAACTTATGGCATATCTTTGCTCGAGGATTTATACATATATGATGGTTTGGCACATCTATATAGTTATCATTGGCTAAGAGATTTTTGGACTTTATATATAGCTCTATGGCACCCTTTATTGGGATGGAGTATGTTTTGTCTCCCTTTATTTGGCCTTTCAAATTGTGTAGCAGAATTTTTTATGGAGCACCAGGATCTCTATGCATGTGACTCATTTTTTATCTTATGTTATACACTTGAGTCCACCTCTCCTTCCAGGTTTGTGATCAGGATACCACCACGGAGTGCATGTCGTAGAGTGAACTTGAGCCCACCTCTCCTCCAGGTCAGGGTACCAACACGGAGTGCACGTGCTAGAGTGAACCATCTCTCCTTTAAAATGTATGTTCGGAGTACTGACACGAAGAGCATGTGGTAAGAGTGGACATGACGTCTCGTTGGCAGGGGACTTCTATGCCAATGGACAGGTGAGTGTTGCATGAACTTATGGAAGGGTGGTAGCCCTGGTGAGTCTTACATGAACTCATGGAAGGGTGGTAGCCGTAGTGAGCAAAGTCTCTTGGAAGGGGAAACCATGGTGAGCATGTTTGGCTTCATGGGAGGATAGTTTCCTTGGTGAAGCAGTTGTACTCTTGTACAGGGCGGAGATACCTGTGAAGAGATAGACATGTGGAGCATGTTAGGCTTGGGCATTCGTATGGATCATAGGGGTGGTGCCTTTATGCAGTCCGATGGCATGGCAAGATGTTTTGTGGCTATTTATTCTATCTATTTTCTTTTTGCAGGTACTCATAGCTACTTATGGGTTTATGGATGTTTGGGACACAGTTGGCTCTTGTGCGTGTGTCTAGATTTTTGCGTTTACTTTTGCAGAGTTGTGGACTCTTGAAGCGTTGGCAAAAGTTTGTTTGTTGTTGCAAGATACAGCTTTATCAAGCTTAAAGTTGTGGACAACTTTTACGAAGCTGGACAGGATGTCAGCAGCTTGGACATTTCCCAATATCATGTATGAATGGTGCTTGTTGGCTACACAAACTTGTGGTGGAAGTATTCTTTGGTATGGCTGTGGTTGGATACTATAGATTGGTAGGGGATCTGCTACACTGACGAGTATGGTGGTGGTACTAGACTTATAGAGTTGTGGACAATTGCTTGTAAGGTGGAGGGGATGTCACCATTTGGTCCCTTTACCAGCTTTGATCAGTGTTTTGGGGAAAGCCCACACACAAACGGAACCAAGGTGAGAACGAGGATTTTCCATAGAAGGGGTTAAGCTGAAGGATTCACTGGCATGGATAGGCCTAAAAGATGGTCACAAAGCATGAGTATCACGGGATTTTAATCATTTATGTGACTTATAAGGTTTATGAGTCAATGTGTTCAGATATCATTAAAGTTTGGCTCGACATCTTATTGTTTGGGCATGGATTCATGCACACAACAGGGCGCCTATGGTTGAGGGCCAAATTTGGCGTACAAAATTTGGGCATCAAGTTAGAGGAAGCTAAAAATGACTTTCCAGGTGTTTTTAGGCTGGCCGACTCTGTCTAAAGAGGGGATGAGGTGAATCCTTAGAGGGCATGTGGGCTGTTCGCTTGTGGGAGATGCGCTGAAGATATACAAGCCGGCAGCAGGGCTGCGTTTTGCTTCTGCTGGTTGCCCTCAGACTGGCCGACAACAGATGGTTGTACAGCTGTGTTTCCTTTTTTGCGGGATGCCTTCATAACTGGCCGACCTCTCTCTCTCTCTCTCTCTCTCTCTTGTTCGATTGGGTGCTACAGAGGTGCTGGCCGTACAACAGCACCCCTCTCAAGGGATGCCTTCATAACTGGCCGACCTCTCTCTCTCTTGTTCGATTGGGTGCTACAGAGGTGCTGGCCGTACAACAGCACCCCTCTCAAGGGATTGGCCGTACAACAGCCATCTCTCTCTTTATCTTCCGGCTTTGTACAGGCTGATTGCAATATTCAGCTTTGCTATTTGTTGGTTGCTCTCGAACGGATAGTACGCGCAGGCCAACAACAATGTGTTGTTTTCCCTTTTCTGGTCGCCTGTGAATAGGTCTTAGACAGTGTCCTATGGGTTCTCTCTCACGGAACAGGCTGTGAAGAGGAGGGCTGTTTTGGGACAGATTTGGATACTGTTTGGGCTGATTTGTGAGATTGATTTGGCTTGGCTTTTATGAAGAGGGCTTTGTCAGTCACGTGTGTGCTTTGTGAAGAAGTGGTGGTGCTGCTGATTGCACCCTTACCTTGGATTCTTTGTAAAAGCTTCTTCGTAATAAAGAAGTAGGGGGGCCCCACCATTCCGACTCAGTGTGCTGTCTATATTCATATTTTGTGGCTTTATGTTGTTATTCTCTGTTTGTATTTGAAGTGTTTCTCTTCTAGTCTAGGTGCCTATTGGTTACATCATCCTTCTGGATAACTATAAGTATGGTGCGGAGATGTGCTCTGAAGGGGGCTACAAACCCCCCAGACTCCTTTTCGCATGCGGAAGCTCTGGGAGTCTTCTTTCAGCCCTAAACACCATCTTGGAACATGCTGATGCAAAACGCATAGAGAAGAGAGAGAAGAGAGAGAGAAAGCTGACTATTTAGTATATTCATATGGTACAAAAAGGTATACAATCTTGCAGCCCTTGGCTGCCTTCTTGAAAAGGTGTAAACCTAATCTATGACTCAGCCCAATGCTGGACTGAATGAATCACAATGAACTATGCAAAAGCCTTAAATAGGCTTTGGAAGATTCAGTGGACTGGCCGATTTGCTGTCAACCATATCCCTAGGCCCATAAAACATATTAGCTGCGACACCATATTTCTCTCCATCATTGCTGGCCGAAAGCGGTCCATTCCACCATCTCTTCCTTGCCCATGTTGTTGCAGAGCTCTTGAATCAAGTCCAAAATCTGGTTCTAAACTGGTTCTTTATCTTGTTGCCTCTTTAGGACTATCCTTGGGATTAGATAGTGCATGTCTTGCACATGACATCCCCCTTTGCTAAACAACCAGTGATCTCAACATGCATACATACACCCAATGGCAACTGTTTGACCTCCTTGCAGCACGCACAATGTCGGCACAACCAATCTATCTTCCCGCAGTTCTTAAAACAGAGTTCTGCGCACATAGAATCAATGACTTGCCCGTAATGCTTGAAATCGCATGCTTTCCAAAAAACGGAGGTCCAACGCGCCCAAAACGCATTTTCGTCGACAGTCTGATAGGACAATATAGTTGCCCTATAGCTTTACTCCCACGAAGAAAGCTCCTCAATCAGAGATCGTTTGTCAGTGCCTCCCATAGAGCTCCCGACACAAGGGTGTAGTTCGCCAACACAAATAGGGAAGAGTAGATGAAGTGATGACGGAATTCCAATCTGTGTTCTTGGATGACTGTCATCATCCCTTGGAGGATCATCCTCCTTTGGAACCGTTGCCTAAAAGCCTTTCCTAGTTTGCCCTAAGTGGCACCCGACTCACATGATTGCCATTCCCTTAGGTTTTGTGGAACACCACTAACCAACCTCTTGGGAATTCTTCCATGGCTTGTGTTTCTTTCCTTGGGCCTCGTACCTATGCACTCTCCTGTACGTTGGATATGCGCACCTTCATCTGGGACTAAATCAGTGTTTAGCCTTGCTGAGCTTGATGCTAAAACAATGTTGCCTGGTCCCCACACCACCAATGATCAAGACACGGGCAATGGTTTCATCCATGCGTGATGTAGTAAGTGTGGGTGGAACATTAGTTGCAACAATATCTCAGGATCAGGTTGAAGCTCTGATACCAATTTCACATGTGGAAGCGCTGGGAGTCTTCTTTCAGCCCTAAACACCATCTTGGAACATGCTGATGCAAAACGCATAGAGAGAGAGAGAGAAGAGAGATATAGCTGAGTATTCAATATATTCATATGGTACAAAAAGGTATACAATCTTGCAGCCCTTGGCTGCCTTCTTGAAAAGGTGTAAACCTAATCTATACCTATATCTATGACTTTGTTGGCCAGATCCCTGGACCCATAAAACATATTAGTTGTAGCCGACACTAGATCCTCTCCATCATTGCTAGCTGACAACCCTTCATGGTCCATTCCATCATCTCTTCCTTGCCCATGCTGTTTTGCAGAGCTCCTGAATCAAGTCCAAAATGTGGTTCTAAACTAGTTCTTCATCTTTGTTGCCTCTTCAGGACTATCCCTTGGATTAGCCAGCACATGTCTTGCACATGACACTCCTCCACACGTCCTGAACTCCCCCTGTATACCGACTCCCATACATACCTTGCAACCTGTGCATAGTTAAAATAAAACATGTTTTTTTGAAAAAATAAAAAACGTGTACGTTTCAAAACGTCCCCAAATTTGGAACGCGTTTTTTTAATGTCATTTAAAAAAAAGGAACTTTTGCTCCTCAATATGCAGCGTTTTCATAATAGGCTACGAATTGTGTTGAAACTTCACTCTTTATTGCAGGATTTTACTCTTCTTCCTAGCCTCTAGGCTTAAAAGACCTATAAAAAATCTTATATCCAAGCCAAAATTATATCAAAAAATTGATGAATAAAAAACGTTTTTTAAAAACTTCCTCATTTTTAAAAAACATTAAAAAAAAATTAAAACCCGTTTAAAACTCGCCGTTTTAGAAACGTTTGGCAACTATGAACCTGTGGCAAAGCTTTCTTGGGGCTCCGATGTGTCTGCGTTGAAGATGATGTCCCGCCCAGTAAAGGTCTTGGAAAATCCTCCTGGATCGGACCATAAGGGTGCCATATCAGTTCCAATTGGCTCTCTGTAGAGCTGAAATGGTCACAGAGAGAGAGAGAGAGAGAGAGAGAGAGAGAGTAATATTAACAACTTCAAAAAACGCAATGGGTCTATGAGACCAAAAGTAGTACAGTGAATCTATGAGAATACTGAATAATGGAAAACTTAAAAGAAAATTATCCATCTATGCCTTGATAACATGTGAATACAAGATATAGATACATCAACATGTGAGTGCAATGAGAGAGAGAGAGAGAGAGAGAGAGAGAGAGAGAGAGAGAATCTCAACATTTCTTTTCCCTGACTTTGCTGGCAGAACTGAACCATCTCCTTCTACTGTAGCTGGTCCCAAGAAGAGGAAAAGGAAGGATATCAAGAAGACAAGCACAGAATCCAATGAAGACGAGTCCAAGAAGTTAAAGTCTGGAGTTAGATTGAAGGCTGCTGCCAGAAAGGTCCCTCCATCAGCTGGCTTACCCACTTCCTTTGATGTGAACACTTCAATTCAAATGGAGAGGAAAGAGGTTCAGGACCCTTTGTCTGTTCGGGAGATGGGAATAGGTACAACTGCAACGGTGGTTGAGAGTGAGCTTATCAATGCTGGGGCAAACAGCATGGTTGTATCTGGGTGTTTGCAGGACATAGTCAGAGATAAGATAGATGGCAAAGAGTTATTAGAAGGTGTTGCTGTAGACAGGCTGATGGTGGATCATATATTCAGTGTAAATGCAAGAGAGCAAGCCACAGGATTGTTTGATGTAAATGAACCTTTGGAGAGGGATGCCACTGTCCCCGTGGAGCAGAGAGAGACCTCGACAACAAATGGATCCAAAGCAAAAGCTGTACAGAAAGCTGCAAAAGAGGATCTAAAGGAGACACTAGTGGGTGCAAAGGTAGGGGTAAAAATATAGGGGATTTAAATTTTTCAGTAACTATGTAATAGCTTAGCCTTAGTTGGCAGCTTTTTTTTAGTATTTTGGACTGCTGAGCTGCAGAAGCCGCCTCCCCTTGCTGGTAAAGAAGTTAGTCCGGGGCGTGCCAAAGGGACTGTTTTAGAGAGAGCGTTTCTGGACTTGGAAAAGGGAGTGGCTGAATGTGAGTTAATTTTGATCTCGTCTTCTTTTTTTCCCCTCCTGCATAATCATTTTGAACAGATTTTTTATGTTTTAGATGGTGGTTGCAGTGTGTCCACCTTCACTTATTGTTCGGGAACCTGAGCAAGGCAAGAGGAATCGTCTTCCTCGAGATATAAAACAGAAGTTGGCAAAAGTTGCTAGATTAGCGGTACGACTAATATCAATGTTCTAGACATACGGGGAAAAGTGTTGTTGGCATCTCTAGTTGCTTATGGAATGTGGTCATTGCTACAGGCCAAACAAGGTAGAATCACGGATGAGTTGATCGAGCGCCTCATGGGGATTCTGGGCCATGTGATGAGAGTGAAGACGTTGAAGGTGTGGCCATTATGGACTAGGCAGAATTGAGCCTTGGCTGGTTGACCAGCTACCTCAACACCCCCACCCACCACCACCCCTCTGCCCCCCCCCCCCCCCTCCAGCTTGTTTTTTTCACCCTATGTCGTGTGCGCCTGTGTGTGTGCATGTGCAAGTGCACCCATGTGTGTATGTACTGTGTGTATGTAACGTACTATGTCTAAAAATGACAACGTACTGCACTTACCAAATTGCTACACACTTTCTGTGTTTTCAAGTAGCAAAGCTAATGACTTGGCCATATGATAACTTTGCAGAGGAATTTGAAAGCAATGATAGAAATGGGTTTGTCTGCCATGCAAGAGAAGGAAGGCCGCTTGCAAGGCATCAAGAAGGAGGTTACGGAAATGATCAAATCCAGGGTTCATAAGCTTCAAGCGCAGGTCATGTTCATGGGTTTGTGAAATAATTCTGGTCAGTCAACATGTACTGATACACCTACTTTCATGACTTCAGGATGCCCGCCTGCCTGACGATTTCCAACTGCTGGGTGCCTCCCCTGAGAAAGCAAGTGGAGAAGGACGGTATCAGTGGGATCATGCAACTGAAGATAAAATCTGTGATTTATATGAGCAATACATTGAGGTTGTGAGATCGGCTGTAGTTTGCTCCCATGGTTTTTGAACATTTCCTTTCATTGGATAATCCGGTGTTCTCAAATATGTTTGCAACTGTCAACAGGGGATGGATGAGAATAAAGGTCCACATTTGAGGAAGCTTTATGCAGAGGTACATTTTTAAGTGTCAAAATTGATGCAATGGGTGGCAAAGCCCGACTTTTCTTTGGCCTATTTCTGGTCTGTATGGAACTGTTTGATATAATGTCCCTTTTCTCAGCTTGCGGAGCTTTGGCCAGATGGATGGATGGACAACATCGGCATTAAGCTTGCTGTGCATAGGGCTAAGGAACGGAAAAAACAGCACAGTAAAGCTAGCAATGTAAGATATGTGGTTCTCAATTGGGATTTCTTTTTTTGTCCCATTGCATTGAGATGCCAGTGGATTTTAAATTATTATTTTGCACAATTCATGTAGAGCGCAGATGCAAAAAAGAGACGGCGGCCAGTGGTGAAGCCAAAAATGGAGGATTTGGGTGGGGACGGGGAGACCATTCTGCAGTTGATTACACCCGGCAGCAATGACCAGTCTTCATTTGACAAAATTAGTAGTACTTTCGAACATGAAGTCCACCTTAGTCACGGACATGAAGTGAAACTGGCTATGGAAGAGAAGAAGAAATACGCCAGCAAACCTGGCAGTGTTGAGAGAAAGAGCAAAACCACTGATGCAAGCCTGCCCTTGAAGAAAAAGATAAAGAGGGAGGTGGATAAAGGTGGCGTGGCAGCAGCAGAAATGGCATTAGTATTGTTGAACAAGAGCTTCTCAGCACAAGATGCCTTTGTGTGCTCCGCTGTGGCTCCGATGCCACCAGCTGAAACTCCTCTGTTGAACATGGGTACACACTACTCAATGGGGGCGAGGCGTCCCTCAAATGAGTAATAGTTCAGTGGTTGTGAAGCTAAGCGTCATTTCCTGAGGTTTATTCGTCTTGGTTTGCTTTTGTTTCTCTAGTTTTATCTGCAGGGGGTCTTTGCAAATTGAAGGCTTCCATTCTCAGGCACTTGTACCATTTGCGTCGAGCTTTTAATTCTCTTGGCGAGCCAAAGTGCTTGTGCATATGCTCGGAAAGTTTAGGTATTCAAAGAATCTCACTGCCCTCCCAGCCTCTCAAGTGGGGCACTGGTGTGCAAACCCATTTGTTGTGTCCTATCCCCTAATGTACATGAGTGGGTATTTGGAGTTTACTTTAGCTGTGGTTTCTCGTGACTTGCTTCGTAAACAATAATCAATGAGATGTGCCATCGATAATTATTTTGGAGTATCTGGAATATACTCGTTTATTTTGCTATCTGGTTCCCCATATGGGTAAGTTGTCAATTTGTGTTTGGCTTCTTCCCCTCCCCCCCACCCTTCCCCCTCCTCTTGTTGTTTATAGCTGGTTTGCCCAGGTAAACAAAGTCAAATGCAGGAAGGAAATTGCATTAGAAACCAGCGAACTTGTGACCTTTGGTTACAAGCCATTATGCTCGACACCATTGGCATCTCACCTGTCTGGGGTTGACATTAGCTGCAGCACAGCTGACGTCCCCATCCTACGAGCCCTAGGTGACCATCTCCATGCTACAGCTCTAGATTTGTGAGATCCTTTTGGAGGGATGGGGAGGCCTTACCACTTCAGGCGGACATAGAGTGTCTATGTGAGGTTGTAGTTGATGCCCACCGTACGGTGATCATACCATAGGTAGCAGCTTATATTCATGTTATCGGTCATTGACTTCCAAGACTAGCATTGCCTAGGTCTCTACCTGATGGAACCACCTCGGCATAGTCTGAGAGGCCATTCATACTTTTCAACCTCCTATCGATAGCATCTTTCCTGTGCCACAGAAGGAAACGACCAAGTGACGACCATAAAGAGTCCTGGAGCTAGAGGACCTTAACAGACAGATTAGGCTGCATATACAGGCGGTATCAGAGCCACTTGACTTCTAGGATAGAGCACTCAATCTACACGGCAGCAAACATCCAAGGGCCACCATCCAGCAACTTAAGATCCGAGAAATTCTCAATAGACAGACGAATGACTCCCCTTGGGGAGTGGATGTAGAGAGCATGCATGAGTTATAGATGAAGCCCTGATTGAGTGTTGCCTCTCTCCCCTTTATTGTCTGGGGAACTTATATTTGAGATACATAGTATGGACTACAACACCACATGCTTCAGTTTCACGTCGTCTACTTATGTGTAGGCAAATTTTTAACTTTTTTTCTGTAACTCCGTCATTTCATGGACTTACCCCAATCTCTTCTGGTCTATATATAACTTTTTTGCTTTCGCTCTCCATGCATGATCTCTTGAATTTCATTTTAATTGATTTTTTCTCCTTTATGCTTCCATGTTTACCAAATACTAGTGTAAATCATGGGGAAAGCTAGAGCATCATATGGACAACCACTTTGGCTCCCTGATAGTGAGGTTAGTTTTAAAGGAATTTTAGAACAAAAAGTTGTTGTTAGGGGTTATAAGGCTAGTGTTGGTTTCACTAGTAATGCTTTGGTGCCACTCATGCCAATGGAGCAACTTCACATGGCTACCAAGAAACTTTTTTTTCATACGTGCACGCACAACATACACCACACTTTTTTAAAAAGTAACACACACACACACACGCGCGCGCGCGCGTGCTTTTCATCTATCATAAAACTCACACGAAAGTGGATGCCTCTCTCTCTCTCTCTCTCTCTTTCCCACACACACACACACTCACATACACAGTTCTCATTTTGGTAAATCTCTTATTAGGGATGTGAAAGCTTTAGGATTGGATTCACATATCCACCTAATATTTTGGGTCTATTCACGTAAGGATCACCTCCTAATAATAAACAAATCCTAACCTATTGCATGCGAGATCTACTCACTTGACTTGGTATTCATTCTTGCTGAGCCGGCTATGAATGTTTGTGGCTTGACTCTGCGTATTGCAAGCGTGCAGGAGAGGAGCTTTCATGGTGACAACTGGCAGCTTCATGCGGCTCTACCTATATAAACTTGTGCAAGGTGAGTGCTTATACAATCACTTAGCCCATGTCTTAGGGTTCTTTCGCCTCGTCTCTTGTGCTTGCATCAGCCAGGAGTTCTTTCTCTCACGTAACTCATATGGATTTTCCTCTTATATACTAGTGATGGTACATAGACTATTGAGTCCCATGATGGCTGTCAATGGGAATCTCTTTGCTTTGTATAAAATAATGCGTTAATGAATAGGTTGAAATCCATATTATGCTCTATCCATATTACGTATGCTTCAAATTGCTCATGGAAATTTTACCTTATGATGCATGAACGGATAATGACCTTTGGTGGAATCCTATCCGTGGATTAATATCCGAATACTGATAATATATTCTTTAGGATTTTGGTTGAGAAGTTCTCTCAGTCTTTATGCTACACCTACTATAGAGTCTTTTTGGCTAAGATGATCTTGGCATTGCACTTATGGGCACATCATGAAATCTAATCTTTAGATGCCCTAAACCCCTACACACACATCGAGGATACAAAGCTTCGCATAATAATTTTTTCCTTTGAAAATCATGTTACGATGCTCGGTGGTTGTTTAATATAGGTTTGATATAGACTAATTGAGCATTTTGATTTTTTCAAAAGTTTTAATTCTATGATACTGACACGACTACCAATTTTCTGAATAGTTATGATCTTTCTAAGGAATATCTATTGATACTTGAGTGTTTATACCTAGATAAGTTTAAACAGATAAATTCAATATTTTCTAGCTTTTGTTAATTTGATAGGAGATATCTACTAGGTTATTTGGAATTACTAAGAAGCTAATTGTCTTTCATACTTATAAGAGGAAACAATGATTGATCTCTTTAAAGGAATCATTAGGAAGCCAATTATCTTTGATACTTTATAATGATTGATCCCTTTACTTTGGGATGATACTATGACTACATACCTTTGACATATCAAGGGAGTTGATCCCATCATTGCATAAATCATAAGCTATTTTGGGTGACATCTATAACACGTGGTAGATCCTATGACGCCTGTAAGACACACGGGCTAACTCTTTGTTTGTCTAATTGGATGGATGCAGATAACAAGATCTATTCTCTTAAAATATCTTTGGGTTTATGCTCTACACCAGAAGTTTCCAAATAATGGAGTCGTTGGCTCCACTTACTTGTAACATGTTATATAATCATGTTTAACGTCTTCATTAGTCAAGTTGGATAAGGTTCTTGGATTTTTTTGACTCTGCTAATGTAGAAGACTGAAAACACACACACACACACACATCATGCACATGCTCTCTCTCTCTCTCTCTCTCTCTCTCTCTCTTCCCCCCCCTAAAGTGCCTCGCTCAACAAAATGAAATTACTTGCATGCAAAGATCGAGGAAACATTAAAAAAGATGACCATCTCATTGAAAAAGATGAACTCTTGATTTGATATCATCAATCCTAGAGTCTAAGGTTGATGTTGGTAGCTTTGGCACACTACAAAATGAACTTCATTTGGCTACCAACAAGATATGCTCTTAGTAATTAATAATTTCATATGTGTGTGTGTGTGTGTGTGTGTGTATATATATGTATATATGTCACGTATTCTATTTTGTTAAGGGTGCCACCATGTCTTGCTTAACAAAATAGAATAGGTGGCATGCAAAGATCGAGGAAACATAAAACAAATGAACATGTTGGTAGCATCTTTATTTGATTACATCAATCTTAGTCCAACTTATTTAAGAGTGATTGCCTTTATGAATTTATACAACCTATATCCCTAAGAGAGGAGAGTGGAAAGGTGAAGAATCAGGGGATTAAAATGGTCAACATCATTCAGGTTCTTCAACTTGGCAAGACTCAAGATGAAGAAGCTATGGGAGGGAAATGCAACTCCCAGTTATGAAATGCAAAATATTTAGGACATTAACACTAAATCCCAAGCATTAGTAGTGAGACCTGTAAATGGGAATATGTTGTAGGGAGGTAGAAATCCTTGAAAACTAAGATGAGGTTATACTAACCACTTGCTAGAAATTTAGAAGTCCTCTTTGATTGATGCTTGGAGGGCAAGCAAGGATCATAGTCCACAGAGAGGATTATTGAAGTTGTCTAGTTACATTTAAGATTAACCTAGTGAGAGGAGTGACTAGAATCTCTACTAGGGTCTAGCAAAGTAGTAGTCTTATATCCAAACCCTGCACCTATGCAACTTCCTCTCAATGGTCAGGTTGGATGAAGAGACCAAATTCATGTGTGCTTGCCTTAGCTTTCTAGTTGATACACATTACAATTTTGATGTTTCCATTTGAGACCTTCAGGGGTTATTGCAAGATGGTCTTTCACCATATGTCTCTCTTTTTGCACACATATTGGAGTTTTCCCAATAAGGAAACATTCGCATTTTGGGGTCCCAAAGTAAAACTTTGGCACAAACCTAATCAGATTTAGGGATGCATAGGACATCCAAGGATAGAATTTGCATCACTTTACAACATAGATCCCTTTTGGAAATGAGTGTTATGCATAGCCTGATCATCTACAATGGCATGTCGAGAGATGGATACTCTCTAATGGCTCACTTGTTTTCCCCATGGAGAATAATGAATTACTTGATGCGGTTTCCTACTTTTGTACATCAAATCCATAACTTTATCACTCCACCCATACCTATTGGATCAAGTCATATTTACCTTTCCTTTACCATTTAGGTCCTTTTATTACACTCCTACTAGATCCTTCCATTTTGACTTATACCTGTGTCCACTTTCACCACTACTTGGACTTCGTCTACATCGATAATCTATATGCCCCATAGCTCTGCAAGGGAGATGGCGACTTGAGGGATTCGGTAGTGTCCAGCACTTGGGCTAGAGATGGGGGTGGGTCGAATGGATGGTGTGGTCAAAGATGAGGACATGGAAGGTTCCTACTGATTTAGGGAAGGTCCAAGTGATGGGTTGTACCATGGGCCAAGCTTGTGCTCGCCATGGTTCCCCCATCTAAAAATGTACTTGGATGGCTATTGTCGATGATGAGACTCATCGCAGGTCTATTAAAGAACAATGCTTATGTGTCTTACATATAGAGCCCGTGGATATATTACAGGTGGCATGCATGGGAATTGGCCCATGCATGATGAGGCTCATCGTCGCAAATCCATGAAAGAACAATGGCCATGTGTGTATTACATACAGAGCTCGTGGATATATTACACATAGCATGCATGGGCATTAGCCAAAACGTGGGCCCATGTAGAAGCTTCTTTCGATGAAAACTCCAACACACTACTTTCTTTGACGCTTTTTTGTTAGCTTTCTTTGACTCTTACACATGGTTTGAGATAGAAAATTGATAGTTGATGTGTAATGAGGTTGGCGGATAAGGTAGGTGTGGTGAGAATGGAAGAATTTTAAGACACCTTAGTTGGCTAGAACTTTGGTAAGCTGTGAACAATGGGTGGCTTACCGAACATGGCCACATAGATCCTGGGCACTTCTTGAGCCTCTTTTTAAATTGTTGGTGGTTATTCAGTCTGCCTACTTGAAGTATGGTAATTTGTAGCATTGCTTTAACCTTTTGGGCAACTCCACCTCGCTTAATTAGCACACATATAAGCAAGTTTCGTGCCTGGGATGATGGAGATACAGGGCTGGGCTTGATGGAGTCACCGTTGTTGTGTGGAGACCTCTGCTTGGGTGCATGGATTCGATGGCTCCATAGATCACGAATGGGATGTCCATGTGATTGGGCAAGATGGAGGCTAGTGACATCTTCACAAGGTATGGGTCTATACCAGAAGGCATGGGTGTATGGATGGGTTTGCGGATGGACCACAAGGTAGAAAGGAGGACATGAGTTGAAGTTCCTAAGTTCCAGTGGTGGCGACAAATAGATGTGAGCAAGAAAGTTGATTGCACACCAAAAACTTGCCAAGGTTTAGTTATAAGGTTTGGTTGTAAGTGGAAGTTGATTTAGGTTTGGTTTTAGCAGATGTTCTTTTAGGTTTGTAGGTGGTTTGGTGATTAGGCTATCTAACAATGTACTTGCAAACAATCCTAGCTGTTACGAGCTCTACCCTTCGTGGGCAGCCAAAGTAAGCAATAAAAGGAGGTTGAGAAGTGTTTTACCTGCACTTACTAATTTGTGGGGAGCACTCTACCCACTTATAGTGGTGGGCAGCCAATGTAAGCAGTAAAAGAAGGGTGAGAAGTGTTTTATCCCATGGAGTGACAAAAACCACACCTGGGACGAAAAAAGCAACGGTGACATCCTTGTTTTTCTCAACAAACCGATAAGTGTAGGCGTGCAACTTTGCTAGCTAGAGAGAAGGTAGTGGATGAAGATTTGTGCATTGGCAAGAAAGGTGCTGATCATGGCCGACGGGGGAGACTCATCCCCAAACTTCCCATTCTTGTAATTCAGAGTCAGCCCTAAAAGATACTTTTATCAGAGTTACCTCATATTCATATTCCATCTCCTTCTTTGTGAGAAAACTTTGAAAAGTAGAAACTATCTCAAAGGAAATTGTGAATCGCTCTTGCATGACCGGTCCTTCTCGCATATGCACATCCAATAAAGCTCATAAACACCTTGCCTTTGTAAGCGCTGAGCTCCTCCTCCTTGTGTGTGAGGAACTTCTCTAGTCTTTTGTGGAAAGTCTTGATTTGGTGAACCTTGCTTTGGGCTTCATCTTCCATGTGTACCATTGGAAAGCCTCCATTCTTTGATTTCTTGTTGTCATCTTCCTTTCAAAAGCATCAATCTCCTACTGATACCTCTGCTCCAACTTAGATGCTACCAAGCATTGTTAAGCTCCAACTAGTCCCTGCAATCAGGGATTCTTGGGTGTGGGGTCTGCATGTTCTTTCTCCTTGTGGAGCATCCCCATGGTGGCTTTGGATATGAGATAGAGCTACATCCCCTTCTTGAGCTCTTGCTCTCTCTGTGAGCTACTGTAGTGCTTTAGCAAAGTCTTTGCCACTAAAAGTTGAAATTATATGGTGGCTTCCATGAACTCTCGAGAACGAGCATACCTCTGCTATCCAGTCATAAGCACTCCAACTCCTAGCCCCAACATCATACAGTGCCTCTACTGCTACTCCAATCATGTCACACTATCTCTTATCCAGTCATAAGCACTCCAGCTCCTAGTCCCAACATCATGCAGTGCCTCCTCCAATTGCATAAAATATATGGGTAATCTTAAGAGATCACTTGTTGTACTTCATGGCCCTTGTCTGTAACTCTTATGTTGCCAGAATCCTCAAGCTTCAAAGACTCCCTCAAGTTGCGTATCTCCCAAGCCAATGTCCATCTTAGACTGTTTCCCAACCGCATCCATGTCTTGAAAATGAAACTTGTAAAGTACTTGCCATGCTTTAGTTTGTGTGCCACATTTGGCACACATGTAATGGCATACCCACGATAAGGTATTCTTCCCAAAACCCTTCTTGAGCAACTTGAGCCCTTAACTTTGCTACACGCACCGAAGCTACATGCGTATGCAAGAGCATGTCCAAAGACACCCCTCAACTGTAGACTCCACAAGACCAGAAGGAGCAACAGACTCCATAGGGCTAGGGTTTTTTTGGGGGGGGTGCAGGGGCAAAGGGTGCAGGCAGGTGGAGAATGGGTGCAGATGTAGGGGGCCGTGAGTGAAGGGAACTAGTTTTTTTTTTGGGGCACAAAAGGCAACAAATTTTTTTCTCTGTCTCCCCTTCCCTATGAGGTGGTGCCTCTGATGGGGCCGAAATGAAGTCATTACCTCACATCGAAGAAAATATTATGGTGAATGTGATGACCTATGTAAGGCCAACTTTTACTTCTCACTGAGTCTTCCTTCATTGCATCTAGCAATACAAAATCTAGTTGGATTGGTTTTAGAGACAGAGGATCCGAAATTGGCTCTTTTTGGTGACCTCCTGAGAATGGTTAGGGTCTTGGTTAAGGCCTTTGAATGGCACTGAGTACCCTCATTGGTTCCATAATTGGCTCTGTGAGTGATGGGGTCGGAGATTGGCTTAGGCAGTGTCAATGGTTTGTACTCGACCACTTGCTCAAGTACTAGCTCTCATTGGTTCCATAATTGGCTCTATGATGGGATCGGAGATTGGCTTAGGCAGTGTCAATGGTTTGTACTCGACCACTTGCTCAAGTACAAGCTCTAGTTCAGCCTGCACCTTCCTCACAAGCTCTTGGGCTTGCTTAATAGCCCTTTCTCCAACACTTGCTCAAGTACTAGCTCTCATTGGTTCCATAATTGGCTCTGTGATGGGGTCGAAGATTGGCTTAGGCAGTGTCAATGGTTTGTACTCGACCACTTGCTCAAGTACTAGCTCTAGTTCAGCCTGCACCTTCCTCACAAGCTCTTGGGCTTGCTTAATAGCTCTTGGGCTTGCTTAATAGCTCTTTCTCCAACACATGGTTGGGGTACTCCTCGAGTTTCTTTGGAAGGTTTTCGTAGTCAATCAATTTCTTCTCAAGTAACATTCTCTTTAGGCAATTATGGAGGCTCCTTATTGTCTCCTTCAACATAGTCCATCAAGAAATTAGTCATTTTGCACTTCCATGCATGTGGAAGTTGTTCTTGTCAAGCTTCTCACTGACAATTTGGTAGATGTTGTTAGACATCTTTATTTGCAAATAGTTAGAAATCTACAAATAGGCAATTTTTGTATGCAACTTGCAACACAATAGTATGTATTGTTACTCCTATAGTGGTACTTTTGCTTAATTTATATGTCACAAAAAGTGCTCAGAGTATACATACATATACCCACGATCAGTAATACATGTGCAGTCACTGTTTGCACACCCAAAATGCAATGCTGCACTACAAAAACTAGAGTTTGGATAGAGATAGTTCCAAACTAGAACTTCATAGAGAAGTGCCCGAAAACACCCTGTAGTGGCCAAACAGAGGCTCAAACACACCTAAAAGGCAAATTTGGTCGTAAAACTTACAGTACAAAGTACTACACATAATATAGATACCTTCACACCTGCAAAATGATAGCACCTCTATTGAAGACATGTGGCTCCCACGAGGGGTGTCATACTAAAACAAGAAGGGGAAGAGATGATGATGCTCTTACCTATGTACCGCTTCCTTTGCCTTGGTAGCTGTCTTTTCTTGTGGCTCAACTCCTTAGCCTGAACCAAGATCTCATACCATGAAACGATTGGGGGAGGAGAGAGAGTTTGAAATCTTGCAAAGCACATACACACACACAACAATGGATAAAACACACACAGAGATGGAAGGTTGAAAACTTCTTCTTCTTCCTCCTCTCAAAAGAGGTCTACAAAAGATAAGTGAAAACCAACATAAGTACTAGAGTACTATGTACAACAAATCATAATATAAACATGCTAAATAGGTGAGCTGGTAAGATAAGTATGCCATACTCAGTTAGACTAGGTAGGTGTAGTCCAGTTGTAAAATCACTAGCGAAGATCCATCAGATCATCTACCAAATGCGCCCGTTGTGTAAAGGTGGAACAGTCACCTAGGCATGTTAGAAACATGAGTAGCCAACATGGTAGGAAGAGAATCCCATCTATTCTAAATCATTCTAGGATCTTCAATCACAAAATTAAAAGTCATAATTCAAGATTATTTATGGGTCTTCTAATCATTCTGATATATCATCATACCCTTACGAATATACCCTTATAAATCTTTAAGTAGTAATAAAGACCCTTAGACGTTATTCCAAGACTCTATGATTACATAAAGGATCAAAATATGTGGGATGAATCCAAGTCTTAATCAGCCCATGAATTTGAGAAGACCTTGCCATGCTGATAGGATTGGATAGGAAATCCAGTGTGTATCGAGCACTCCTGGCACAATTGGTGTGAGGGACATGAAACAGCTCTAGTGTGTATCGGAGAGGGCAGGCAGGGTAGTGTCTAGGGTGACTTAGACACATGAGCATCAATAACGCGGATTCTATGGCGTTGATTCTTGGAGTGTTTGTACATTTGGGAGTGGTGATTGACTAGTAGAAAAGTGGCTCCTTTGGATGGGTACACATTTATTTGAGTTAGATGTGATACTTGTGAGGGCTCCTTCACCACAATGGTCTAGGAGTGTTCATCGAGCTCAGTGGCACGTATTGTCCAATCTGAGGATCATGATTGTGGTGCGAGGATATTCCTTGGTGGTTTCACATTGAACAACAACATTTTATGATGATGTATCGGAATGATTAGAAGACTCATGATATATATTTAGTTTTTTGTATTGAACAATAAAAAGTATTATTTCTATTTTTATTGTTTTAGTGGAGTGACTATGTGAACTCTATATTTAGTGGTGTGTGTAATGAAAAAGGAAATTTCACATCATTTTTCCTCTTTCAACATCACTTCATATCATTCTCAAATACCTTTTAAAGATTTTGCACTTCTTGTGTAGCTTCTTACAAGTGGGTCATGCTTTAATAGGTATAATCATGTGGTCACTTCTAGTTTGAAAACATTGAAGATACTATGGCTCCCAATTTCTTTACTTCTTAAGAGTCTATTCTTTTCATCATAGACTCTACTTTTGGGAGTTCTGAAAGTTATATGTAAGGGAGGTGCAACATAGAGAACAAAGTACTAAGGAAAGATATATAAACTAAGAAATAAATAGTGAGAAGGTATATTTCAATTATTACCTTCTAAACATTATCATTTATAGTTTGCATATAGGAAGTTTAAAAGTAGAAAAACATATTCACCTAATGGTCTTCCATGTTAAATAATACAATTAAGCTTTATAATTTTAGCAAAACCTCTTGTTTAAAAATAGAAAAACACCTAATGGTTTTCGATGCTAAAGAATACCATTAGGCTTTATAATTTTAGCAAAACCTCTTGTTTATAATGCCCTAGATCTCTCTTTTAATTGTATCTAGGGCTCCACATGGAGGATAGAATGCATGTTCTAATACATTATATGCAAGTGATTTAGAAGATTATTTAGGCTTTTTTTTTGTATCTACATAGTCATTCAATTACAATTTCATTTGTGAATTCCACTAGTATGTTAATAGTATATATACTGATGGACCTCACGAGGCTTGTTTTGGAATGGAGATCAATGTAGCAATACACACATAGTGTAGCAAGCAAGGAGAGATAGATGGAAGTAAAACACTCAAAGTAGATTGATGAAAATGAGTGAAGTACAAGTAAAGTGACATGATAAGGTCACTTGCACACTCATAAGAGTGTGTACATGTGCTCGGGGGAAAAAACCTCCTAAAGAGAGAAACGGTTCCCTGGCCCATTATTAGCCTACGTATACACATCACTACCATAGAAATACTACAAATTCACCCTCTAATGATGATGTGATTATGTAGAGGGAGCATGTGTCTGATCAATCCTCAAATGGTAATAAGCTTTACAAGTTCCCTTTAAGAGAGCCTTTGTTAACATAGTTGCCACATTGTCTTGTATAGAGACATAAGCCAAGCTAACCTCTCCTGCGCGAAATGAGCCTCTCCCTGGCATAATGATAATGCAACTCAATGTGCTTTGTGCAAGCATGAAACACTGAGTTCCTCACTCTGGCTAATGCACTCTGGCTATGAAGATGGAGGCAGGGGGGTGGTCCAACACCAAGATCTGCTAAAAGGAATTTGAGCCACACACTCCACAATTGTTGCTATGAAAGCTACCCTATGCTTAGTTTCAAAGCTCACTATTGGTGGGTGCCTCTTGTTTAGTGATGATATTATATGAATTGCCAAGGTTAAAGCAAAAGCCATTGTTAGCTTGTGTGTCATAACATCTAGCCCAATCAGAATCACTAAAAGCATGAAGCTAAACATTTCCCCCCTTAGCATAAAATAAGAAAAGGAAGTGACTACCCTGTAAGTATTTGAATACTTTCTTGGTAGCTTGCCAATGCTTACTTTCGAGACTGTACATAAACCTGCTCAACTAGGAGACCCCAAATTGAATGTCTGGCCTCGTATTATATGGATAAATGAGACAACCAACACCTTGCTGATAAAGTGATGCATTAAATGGTTCACCTACATCCTGGAGACTAAGCCTAGCATATGTCTCTAGGATCCTGGAGACTAAGCCTACTGGTGCTCACAGTCTTTTTTAGACCAAATCGTGTAAACAGCCTTTGTATATACTTTGACTACAACATCACAATATCATCAAGACTTAGTAAAAAGGCTTACAATCTTTAAGACCAAACCATGTAATTAGTCTTTTTATGTACTTTGACTGCAACATCATAATACCATCATGATGTTACATAAATAATTGTATGCCTAATTAATAATGCAACGAGACTAAATCTATCATCTCAAATGAAAATTTTAATTTAGCCTTGAAGATTGGAATCTTCTCCTCCTTGTGAAATGAAAATGTCATCAATATATAAAAAATGATAAAAAAGTAATCTTTACTCCTCTTTACATAGGGAGATGATTGCAAAAACATTTGCAATAGAGAGTACTCTCAGTTGGACTATTGCAAAAACATTTACAATAGATAGTACTCTCAGCTAGAATATTACAACAGTATTTACAGTTAAGTATACATTTACCTTCTCATCTCATACCATGCTCTGAGAGTGCGCATAAGACCATATAAAGCTTTTCTTAACCTGCATACTTTAGATTCCTATCCCTTCTCAACAAAACCATGAAGTTGAGATACATAAATCTCCTCATGCAAGTCACCATTTAAGAAGGTAGACTTGATGTACATTCCAACCATGATGTGTTGCATAGTCATACAAGACATGGGTGCAAAGGTCTCATCATAATCTATGCCCTTGTATTGAGCATAACTTTGCAATAAGCCTTGCCTTTGCGATCCAACGCTACCATTGGCTTTACACTTTGTACTAATAGCCTTTTTACCATAAGGCAAATTTGTTAAATACTAAGTGTCATTTTTTAGGATTGAGTCATACTCATCCTGCATGGCATACATCTACTAATGATCATTTTCATGTGATTCCTCAAAGGAAACACTTTCCTCTTCATTATAGAGCTCTTTGTGACCGTTATATAGGGAAGATGAGAAGAGGACACCGAAATGAATGATACCACCAATGATGTATAATGCCCCTTCAGAGGATCTAAGGCCACCTCCTAACTCCCCTCAAATAGGATGCCAACTTGACCCATGCCATGTGATTCCCTTGCCACCTAGACTCCTAAAATTGACTACCTTAGCTAAAATTAACTCCTCACATAGAGAGAGCTCCCAAGAAGGATGGCTCTAATACCATATTGGAGATTCAACAAGAATCAATACCCACTTTATGAACATGTTAAGCAACATAACACCCCAAATAGACACAAGATATAGTCCACAAAAGACTAGGCACATAATCCTATTATTCAAGTGCTAATACAAGAGTTATACAAGGTTGTTATAGAGCTCTTTGTGACCTCTCATTATATAGGGAAGATGAGAAGAGGGAGCCCAAATGAATGACATCACCAATGATGTATAATGCCCCTTGAGAGCATTTAAGGTCACCTCCTAACTCCCCTCAAATAGGATGCCAACTTGACCCATGCCATGTGACCTCCATGTGACTCCCTTGCCACCTAGACTCCTAAAATTGACTAGCTTATCTAGTCCTTTTACACCTTGTAAAAGCACCCACCATAAAGGTTATAGATATATCAAAAGCCAAACCATATTTCCAATACTCCCTCTTGGTTTAGCTTCACCTCACAGGGTAAGCTCTCACCAAGTTCAAGTTGTTGAAAAACACACACATACACACAAAAAATACCCACTGGCTAAAAATATTTACCATGTTACTCGACGCTTTACTAGAATGCATAGTCTGAGTCAACAGTGTCCATTGATGTAGAGACAATATTTGCCTCTTCCTTGTCATTGAGTCCCTTCAGCTTCTCTTCCACCAGCCTTCTTTTGGAAACAGTCTTTGATCATATGACCTTTCTTCGCAGTAAAAGCAAGGTTTGGGTCCCTTCTTCTTTTTTTTCTTCTCTTCTTTGGACATCATGGAAGGAGCCCAAATGAATGACATCACCAATGATGTATAATGCCCCTTGAGAGCATCTAAGGCCACCTCCTAACTCCCCTCAAATAGGATGCCAACTTGACCCATGCCATGTGACCTCCATGTGACTCCCTTGCCACCTAGACTCCTAAAATTGACTAGCTTATCTAGTCCTTTTACACCTTGTAAAAGCACCCACCACAAAGGTTAAAGATATCTCAAAAACTATAAAGGAGTAGATAATTTGCTATCTTGCAATGTCTGCACTAGTCATTTTGACATTCTCTTGGATGCATGTATGGCTACTCTTTTCTCATCCATTGTATCATCCATAATTGCCTCACCAATAGGTTGATCTGTGGGCTAAAATTTGAGATGATTTTTAGCCCAGTATGGGATGTCTTGCGGCACCTTTTTGAGAATTCATTTTCTCCACATATGAGTGCCTGGCATTGTACAACAAAGGTAGAAGTCCATCAAAGATGTCTTGTGTGAGCATACATTTTGTTTTTTTTTTACATAAAAGCATGGGATGAACTTAGTCCTCAACAAAGATAACATCTCTACTCACAAAAATACACTTTGTGGTTGAATGGTACAGTCTATGTCCTTTGCTTTTTCTGAGTTATATCCCACAAAAATACATTTTACCACCTTTGTGGTTGAATGGTAGAGTCTACCAAAGCATTGGGTATAGAGAAGCTCCGCAGATTCAGGGCTTCGCTTAGTGCACATGAGATGGAGTTGAGCTCGAGGGGGAGTGTTGAGATATCGAGCTCATCTAGTGAGGCGGTGGACACTGATGACCCGCCTGGGGGATAGGCCCCACACTTACACCACTGGCATGGTTAGTGAGATCATGGGTGATATGCGGCCAATGGGATGACAGGCTGTGTGACAGCCATTCTAGAGACTAGCATAGTTATAGTGCCAGCTCATTTAGTTGGGTTCACACTATAGAGAACCCTAGTATGTTGAGTACCTTTTCATATAGTGTGTACTCTTATCTTTGTATATGGTGTGTTGAGTGTTGTGTGAAGAAGAAGAAGATTTTCAGCCTCTCACCTTGTGTGTTCTCTTTTAGGGTTTTGTGAGTGTGAGTGTGTGCTTGCAAGAGCTCAAGCTCTCTTCTCCCCTCTACATCTTTTCAAGGGGCACAATAGCAAGGGGTGTACTTTTAGGAAGACCTACATATAACATGCATTCAAAGGATATTAAAAAATATCATTTTTATGAATTTTGACTTCATAAAATGACCCCTTTTTCTTTATAAACTTATGGGCTTTTTTTTAATGACATTTTAAACCGCCTTATGAAAGTAGATTTTTGTAAATTTTTCTCAAAATCTTGGTTTAACAAACCCCTCTCCTAATGATCGCACATATACTAGACATATATTTTTAAGTGAACCCCCAAGGGGATATCGGGCCTTTTAACGCTATTGAGCATTGGTTTTTTTTTTTTGCTATTTTTGCTATGATGAGCATATTGCTCAGTAGTGATAATCATTGTTCAACAACAAAAATAGCAGAGAAATTTCAATGTCCCCCCACTAGTGACGTGCGAAGAGTGTACTCCTACCTATTTTGTCACGTCGCTAAAAGATAATGTCATTCAAAATGTCCCCACTAGTGACGTGCGAAGAGTGTACTCCTACCTATTTTGTCACGTCGCTAAAAGACAATGTCATTCAAAATGTCTTTCAACCTCTTTGAGATTTTATGTAGACAGGTATCTATTCTATCTCTTCCACCTCTCCCATCCTATGCTTAAGTAAGGTATGTGCTCTTTATCTCCCTCTCCAAACTTTCCATGAGTTTCTATGTAGAGGCATTTGCATAAGCTTCTATGCATATAGGCAAGCATTAGCCTCATGCATCATGCATGCATGAGTCTCATGCCTGAGGCTTATGCATTATACATGAGCCTAATGCATATGGCCTCATGCATTAGCCTAATGCATAAGCCTCATACTTAGGCCTAATGCATGCATATAATGAGGCTAATGAGATTACGCTAATGCATGAGCCTTATATTCATGCATGAGCCTAAGAATATGGCTTATGTATAAGCCTCATGCATGAGGCTTATGCATTAGCCTTATGAATTACGGTCATACATAATGCATAAGGCATATAATTCATGAGCCTCATGCATTAGGCTCATGCACTAGGCATGAGATTCATGCATACATGAGGCTCATACATAATGCATGAGGCTAATGCTTTCCTATATGCATAGAAGCTCATGCATAAGCCTCTATGCATATAAACTCATGAGTCTCCATGCATAAGCCTCTATGTGTGAGCTGCTATGCATTGAGGCCTCTATGCATAGAGGTATTTGCATGAGCTTCTATGCATAGAGGTATTTGCATGAGCTTCTATGCATAGAAGCTTATGGATGAGCTCGGGGGGGGGGGGGGGGGATTCACCCCTCGAAATATGTAAGTATAGCACATGAGTTCAAATGAAGGGGTTTTTAATTCAAAATTTTAAGCAAAATTTACAAAAATACATTTACAGAAGGGGTTTTTTTAATTGATTTTGAAAAAAGGCCATAAGTACATAAATAAAAAGGGGTCATTTAATTCATGAAAAAATCATAGTTAAGGGATTTTTTAAATACCCATTGAACGCACAATGTCATGATACATAGGGTTTCTTAGTTGTGCACCTCCTAAGTGCATAAGCTTCTATACATAAAGGCTTTGCATAAGGCTATAGATAGACTTTATGGATGCGTATGCATAAGCTTCTATACATAGAAGCCTTTTATGCATGAGCTTCTATGCATACATAAATCTTGCATGCTCTATGTATACATGCATAGAGCTATGTATGCATACATAGACCATGCATAGAGCATCCATATCTCTATCTATGTGTATACATAGAGCTTGCATCACATCATTTCCTTCTCAAAGTTTTAAGATGCTCTACATTGTGCTAGGTTGTAGTGAGTGTTCACTTTGCTTAGGTGGTGAGGTTCTTACTGGTCACATGACTCATTAGGGAAAATTTGGACTCAAAAAGGGGCCTTGTAAGAGATCCCTTGGGATGGTGATGTGGACAAATCAAGCCAATAAACCCACATATAATATTGGAGGGTAGGTGCATCATTTTTGAGTTCTTTATTCCATTAACTAACATGTGGGGTGTTTTTTAATTCAAAACAATGCCTCTTAAGTATAGTTTTTTATTCCCACTATGGTGCCTTATTTTATTGAAAAAAGTCACCACTCTCTTTCTTCATTACACTTTTGAATGGAACCAAGCCAACTTTGCTTACCAAACTTGAACCAAACTTCGTCCCTGCAACCCATCATCTTGCATTGTCTCCCTCATTGTCTTCCCGACTCCACAACAACTCCAAATCCGAATTGTTTTGAGCGGGAAGTTTTTGATTTTCTCTTCTTCTCATTCACATTCCTTCCATTTTGGAAGCTCATAGCCTCCCGCGTCTTTCTGACGCCACAATCTTCCTCTCCATCTCATGAGTGCCTGCCTACCTCCAAGTTCGTGGCACATTCAATGGAACATTGATTCATCATACATCAAGGTTTGAGGAGAGATTGAGGTGGCAAGTTTTTGATTTTCTCTTCTTCTCATTCACATTCCTTCCATTTTGGAAGCTCATAGCCTCCCGCGTCTTTCTGACGCCACAATCTTCCTCTCCATCTCATGAGTGCCTGCCTACCTCCAAGTTCGTGGCACATTCAATGGAACATTGATTCATCATACATCAAGGTTTGAGGAGAGATTGAGGTGGCAAGTTTTGAAAAAGGATGGAAAAGAATTTGTTCTTCATGCACCATACCTACTTGTACATGAATAACAATCCCATTTCTTACCTTTTTCAAGTGAGGGTTGTGCTTACAAGTATTTGTGTACATTTTGGTGCATCCAGGATACCAACAAGTTTGTTTGATGGACAAGGAGGTATTATTTAGTGATGTTGTCTTTTGTTTTTAATGAAGCAATCTTCTTCAAGGGAGATAAGTGTAATATCTTTGGTTTCTTTTGGTTAAAGTGTGCCCACATTATTGAGCTTCGAAATGAAGAAAAATATGGACCTATGGTTGGATGGTAGTATTTACCCACCAGATCCAACCTCCTCTCAATCTCCATCATTCTTTGGGTTGACAAGTTTCTTCAAGTTTTTGTGTTAGGGTGAAAATGGATTGCTTGGATATTGCAAAAGATTGTTTGGCCAATGTCAAAGTATCTTTGAAAGACATTTGAGTGATAGAGATGCCAGAATAAAAATGCTTGAAGGTGCGAATTTTTACTTGGCATCGATCACAACAGCTTTGCAAGCTTCATATGAGGACAAAGCAAAAGTTTGTTCTGGGTTACAAAAAGAGATCGATCATTTACAGAGCAGACTATTCGTAAGATGCAGGCCACTATTAAAGAGAAGAATGAAATTTTGGCAGTTCGAGAAATCAATAATTTCACTTTGAAGAGTGAGAATGCACACCTTAGAAAACAACTTGAAAAGTTCAACAAAAAATTACAATATTTGAAAGACACGCCATTGGGTGCTCGATTACTCAAGAGACAGTTCAAACCATTGGAAGAACTCAATGTTGGAGGTGGCCAATGGAAGCGTCGTGTAAAAGCTTGCAGGTATTGGGATCTATAATTTCTTTGAGCACTCACTTTTCATTTTCATCTTTAGTTCCTTTTTTGGAGATGGGGGATTGGGTGTGGGGGTGGTATAGTTAGATGAATGATGGACTGAAATAGCTATCGTTGTTTCTTCAAGATGGTCACAGATGTTGTGGGTCCAAAAGAGCAAGGTTCTGATATATTTGGCAAAGTTCTGACAAAAGACATCGTGGAGTCAGCAATACATCATCCTAAGTTTGCAAGACTTTGATCAAACATAGCAAAGCAATCCTTGCAGAAGGAAGGTGAAGCATTCACTCCTGCAGATGCACAAGGTATATGTGACATGGCTGGCATAAGCACAAAGTCTTACAGGATGTAGTTTAATAAAGTAAAAGAAGGTTTCAATTCTAAGCTTGGGAAAAAAACAGTAATTCCCATTCCAAAACCATTTCACGTGAACAAAGCTCGAAATATTCTCAACTTGGGAATGGTCGAACTTGTTGGAGAGCCTTGTCATGTGTCTAGTACATTGACAGTGACTAAAAAGAGCGGGGAACGAAAAATCATAGAGCTTACAGAGTACAACAATTTCATTATGGATGTTCGAAAATTACAAATGACTATGGTGAAATTTTATGGCATCACATGAGTGCAATGGAAGGCTGAAATTTGTTTTAAAACTTGATGAGAGTGAGGTGATCAAAGGACGTAAGCTAGAAAGGGTTAGCTTGACTTTAATGAATAGAGCTTTGGATGATGCAAGTATCAGTAATGCTGATGAGAGGCACTTTAGTGTACAATCCGAAAATGAGATTTGGTGGTTGGCTACATTTGAGGTGACGTGCTATCCATTTTTGAAAAAAGTATATTATGTTGCTATCCATTACATGCTGTAGACGATTTAACTGGCCTCTTGTTAATAGGTTCCAACAGAGACCCATGAAATTCTAAAGTGGTACTTTAACCAGACTGAGCTTCCTTCCACT
This sequence comes from Cibotium barometz, assembly GCF_041138505.1. Lineage (NCBI taxonomy): Eukaryota > Viridiplantae > Streptophyta > Polypodiopsida > Cyatheales > Cibotiaceae > Cibotium > Cibotium barometz. The sequence goes on from NC_141072.1 coordinate 32,917,280, forward strand.
ATGGCGAAAAGCTTTATGTAGAAGGATATGGTGAATATGAGGTTGAATGGCACCTAGCTACAGATCTTAAAACTTTGAAATGCATGTTTGGTATTTCCCAAAAAGGAGCAATGACCAAGTATCCTTGCCTGTATTGCATGGCCGAACGAGGTGTAATTTGCATGGATTATGAAACCAACATTAGAGAGTGAAAGAACTATTAAAAAATAGAGCAAGTGCTTTCAGATGTAGGTTTACATTGTGGTCAAGTGAAGATTGAGAAGGACTTGAGAAGATCAGGGAAGACAGAAAATGTTCCTGCAAACCATGTTTTGGAGGTGCAAAAGCCACAAAGTTCTTATCTAATCATACCCAGAGAGGTCACCTGGGTACAGATTTTGAGGTGTGGAGGAAGCTTCATGCAACTATACCTGATCGAGGCTCTTCAGGACAAGCAAGGGTGGCAAAGGCCAAAGCGTGGTTGGCACTTGATCGCCTAGCACCTTTGTTGCAAAAAGCAAGGTTTGAAGATGGGGATGTTGAGAAATTTGAGGCAGTTGTGAGACAGAGTTCTACACTAGCTATGAAAAGGCATGGGGTGCGACAAACTTGACACAATACATGGTTATTACTTGAATGCCTACAGCTTTGAGTTTTTATTGTTGTTCAAAATATATTGTATGATACTAAATGTCTTGTTGTTGTTGAGCATTTGTAGCACATTTTGCATGCACATGGACCCTTTTTTGCAGAAGAGTGTGGAAGCCTTGGGATTTGGTCTACCCAAGGCATGGAAAGATCTCATTGGCAAGCACGTTGTGCCTATCAACATGGAGGAGGAGTGAAGAAAAGTAATCCCATGAAGCAACTATGTCAGTGGTGGTATAGGCGGATTCAAGTGAGGGCTCGTGTGAAGATCAAACAGTCTAAATCAGCTGTGTCATGTGCAATAAGAGAGATGGAGGCTGAACGGAGACGATCAATATATGTCTCCTCACAGGGGAGGCAGAATCATGCTGAATGGCTAAGACAATGACAAAGACAGGGCAGAGTGTGGAAGAAAATTGATCATTGAAATACATATCATAAAACAATGATGTAACTTTAAAAGATTTTAAAAGAACAAGAGCTTTCATCTATGTCCCATATACATTTCATAGTTTTTAATGGTAAGCAAGAAGAGTATCGAGAAATTTGAAGAAACTTCTTAACAATCTAAATCTATTGTTGTGGAGCAGAGACATCCCCCAGTCGAGCCCTTTTTGATGAAGTTTCTACAACATCTCTTCATCTCTATCAATGGCACAACAGGGACCATTGGCCTTGTTGTTCTAAGAAGATGCTTCTTCCCACAAATCACTCAACAGATTAGGATCTGTGATTCCACATGCCAAGCCGTAAGCAGCATATTTTAAATAATATTTACATCTCAATGAATATACTCCTGGTCCCTCCCCAAAAATTCGAACAACTGCTTGCCGCTCCAGAGGTATTGCCTTGTTTGCATTCAGCCTTAAGTGATAGCCACCTAAATACCTGGATAGAGTCTTTATTGCCATCAGAGGAAAACTTGCATTGTCCTTGGAGAAGCTAGCGTGAAATATCACAATTTGAGGAAATTTTAGGCGATGTATATATGTTCCTAGTGTCGAATCGTGGCCCAATCCCGCCATACACTTGCCTGAAGCACGTTTGAGGAATGTGTCTTCGTATATTTCCAACTGAAAAAATAAAGGAGCATTAGCCCAGAAACAACATCACCAAACAATTCAGGACAAAGTTGATAAAGCCAAATCTGCAACAAAAGTACGAAAACACAACAAAAGAAAATAACCTCTTGGTTCTCATCTACTTCAAGCAAGGCGTCTTGCCATAAATTAGTGCTCGAACTAGGAACGATTTCCGCTGTCTTACTTGGCACACCCCTAAACTCTCCCATGTTGGTAATATTCAGTCTTTCCCTTGCTTCTTGTAGCTCTTCCTCTGTGGCATCTTTTCCTTCATATTTAAGGGCATTAGCATAGATCATCTTTAGTGTTGCTACAGAGCAGATAGGAGCTCGGTGTCTTTCACATGGCTATCCACTAGTAAGTACTTATCTATCCCATCATCATCTACAAAATTGTCATCAACCTCCATATTTTGGGCTATGAAAGCTATGCAATGGTCCTCCGTTAAGTTAAATACATGTTGTATGTCTGTCAGCAATATATACTCTGAATCTCCTACTTGGTAGGAGGGTAGCAATGGCGTTGGAATGGGGGAGAACTCATCTGATTCAATCACATGCTGGCCTACTTCAGTGTTTTGTTCTCTCACTGCCTCAATATCAACTGCCGCACTGAGCTTCCTCTCTTCTTCAACATTGAACTCCTCAATCACATGAGGAGTGTCCTCCTCTTCAGCAACATCCTCAATGGTGGGACTAGCCTGACGAGAAACCGTGTCTTCACTTTCATTTGTCGCATGCGGCTCTGTACATTCTTCATCTGTTAATTGCACATTCATGTGCAAGAAGCATAAGAAGGCATAAGAGTATTCCATCAAAAGAGGCATTTTCTTTTGTGAAAAGGACATGGCAAAGCTCTCTTCTTATCACATGGTACCTTGTGCCAATCCCTATTTAACCTCTGCTTCTTCTCCAGCGACACCTTGAGATTAAAATGAATGTGGTTTTTCCCATCAATCATCACTGTATCTTCATTTGTGAGCTCATCAAACTCTTGCTTTGCCTCTTCAAAGTATTCGGGATGGCTAGAAAATGTATCCTCCTCCAAAGAAAAATTACAATTGAACATCAACGAAATCGAAGGGTGCAAATCATGACGTCCACATTTGTAGAGGAAGTCATACAACAGAGTTGCAGGTGTTTCTTTAATCTCTTCATCCACATCAAACTCGACTTGAACTTGCACCATGGCTAAATTCAAGGGTGTAGATAAGACATGGAAATTATTAGTTCAAGCAATGAATCAAGAGACAGTCGGTCTTAAACACCAAATCTCTGTGTGGTGAATGGATTCAACATAATGCAAGAGGAGATGCCAGAGGAAGCCAGGTATTCCTCCTCGCGGTTGTAGTAGTGAATCTATTTTCCCTAACGCAAATAAAATTATAGCTTCATCAAGGACCTCTTCTCGCGTTATGGTGAATCGATTCACCATAATGCGAGGAGGAATATTGTGCTTCCTATGGGACCTTCGCTCGCGTTATGGTGAATTGATTCACCGCTACATGAGAACTTTTTCATCCTTTGGCGCCGCCTCTCATGTTATGGTGAATTACAAATAAAGATACTTCTCAAGTACCCATACTAAGAGAGGAGGTGCCAAACAAATTAAAGTCTTCCTCGCATTGTGGTGAGTCAATTCACCATAATGCGAGGAGTCATAGGTTTTCAATTCACCCATAATGTTTCTATCATGAAAAAACAAAGCAAGGAGTTCTGCACGAATGAAACCAAAAGAACGAAATAACAAAAGAAGAAGGAAGCACAAAAGAGATAAAAATACCACGAAAACGAATCGTATACAAACGTCGCAGGAGATGGAGATGAAGGAGGTTGGAGTTATCTTTGATGGAGATGAAGGAGGTTGGAGGTTTGTCTTTGTCGTTTGATACAGGACGATGAAGGAGGATGATTGATGAAGGAGGGTTGGAGGAGATAGTCGTTGATGGAGATGAAGGCCGTTGGTAATAGGACCGGATGGGTATCCAAGAGAGGCAATTAAAAACCGATTTTAATGCTATGCGACACGTCAGTGCCGCGTTTTCACCCGTCATTCCAGGCAGCCCGCCATGTACCTAACACGTGTACACGCTATAAAGACTAATCAAAGCAAGAGAGGCAATTAAAAACCGTTTTTAATGCTATGTGACACGTCAGCGTCGCCTTTTCACCCGCCATTCCAAGAATGCCATGTGGCAGCCCGCCATGTACCTAGCACGTGTGTTCGCTTTAAAGACTAATCAAAGCCGTTAATCATGCCACCTTTTCGTCCTCTTATCGATTTCGCCTTGTCTGTCCTCCTGTTTGCCTCCTTCCAACTTCCGACTACCCCCACACTACTGAACCGATATTCCACCTCCTACACGACAGTCCCCATCCATTCCCACGCATGAAATGTGAGTTTTTGTATATTACTTGATTGTTTTGTGAGTTTTTTATATATTACTTGATTGTTTTGTTTTTTCTTCGACTGTTTGCCCTCTGCTATTGAATCTTGCTTTATGGTGATTCGATTCACCTTAAAGCAGACGACGGGCCATTAGAATCTCAATACGGCTCCATGTGTTATGGTGAATCTAATCACCAAAAAGCTACATGGAATGGTAAGAGATTCGCGATAATCCTCCTCCCGTTGTAGTAAATCGATTCATTATAACGCGAGGAGGATTGTTTTGCTTTAACTGGCCCTTAGTCTCGCATTATGGTGAATCAATTCACTATAACGCAAGATCAAAGGGCAAAGGATTCACGATAATCCACCTCGCATTGGTGTCAATTACTTCACCATAATGCAAGGAGGATTATTGTGCTTTCAGTGGCCCTTCATCTCGCGTTATGGTGAATGGATTCAACATAACGCAAGAAAGTGCATATTGCTTTCTTGGCCACCCTCTCTCGCGTTATGGTGAATTGTTAATCGTGTACTACTGAATAGCTAAGTTTTCTGCACTTGCTTGCATTTTCAGATGGCTCGTGTAAGGCATACAGCTAGACCCAAGGACAATGCAGGTCTCTCATCTAGTGGGAAGAAGATGGGCACTCTGAATGCCTCAAGATCGAGGAAATCAAGCAGTCCTTCCTGATTATCCAAACTGCAGCCTAGACAAAGGCGTTTCGCAGAGCATTCGTCAGTGCTGCGAGAAATCACACGATTTATGAAGCACCCGACTGCTGCTATTCCAAGATTACCTTTCCAGAGGCTTGTCAGGAGAATTTGCGAGCGAAATGGAATTTTGTTTAGGTGGAAGGCATCGGCCCTGTTTTGCTTTGCAAGAGGCCTCAGAGGATTGGATGATTGAATTTTTTTTGGATAGTTACGTTCTTGCGGCCCATGCACACACAGGGTCACAGTGATGAACAAAGATTTTTTCAGCCTAGTAGCCCTTCGTTTTAGATATGATAAGTTACTTAGGCCAGTTACATTTACTGATGCACGAATGGTGCAAATTTTGGATGTCCGTCCCGTTCAAAAAGTGAGAATTGAAGAGGTGACAGAGAGAGTTCCAGAACATGAACATGAGACTCGGGCAAATTTTTGGACAGCGCTCAAAGGGAACATCATGTGGCAATGCTTGCATTGCAAACAAAAAGAGAAAATATTCACGCACTCCACGCTATGAATCAGGAGGCGCTTCAATTTTTGTTGCCGGAGTTCTATGTACCCTATCATATTAGAGAGCAAAGATGTTATTTCCCGATTCATACTGAGGAGATAAACATTTTGTTTGATCCTAGAACTGAAGTCAACGCGGAGTTCTATGTACCCTATCATATTAGAGAGAGCAAAGATGTTATTTCCCGATTCATGCTGAGGAGATAAACATTTTGTTTGATCCTAGAACTGAAGTCAACGACAAAGTGCTCAGATGTGTTTTAAGGTATACTCTTTTCTCTGTCCTCCCACTTTCATTCTTGGCTCTTAAAATTTTATGCCTAACTCTTGATATGTTTTCTTGTGAAGTTTTGTTATTTCGCAATTGCCCGAGGATGTACAGCATCGGGTGTTCCAGATTGATTCGCTAGTGTCAACACTTTTGCTAGTAGAGTCAGTTTCCTACCTTGATGTGCTGAACTGGTTTCGGGAGGTCCAGCTGGATGATGCTCGAGTAATTTTTTTGGCATATCATGAAAAGTGAGTTTGTTTGTGTATCTCTCTTGCATGATGTTTATACGAATCACCATACACGAGTTATATAGTGCTTCCTTTGGCACGTGCTCTCGCTTCACAGTGAATCGATTCACCACAATGCGAGGAGGCATTTTGTTTTTCATATGGCTTGAAACTAATAGAAATCTATTTGGATGTGATGCAGTGCCCATTGGAGTCTTGTTCTAGTCGATGTGCAAGACAATGTTATTTACCTTTGCAAATTCGACATCTGGTGTCCATGGCAATGTTTTGCTGTAAGTTAAAATCATTACGATGCATATTATTGTTTAAGTTAGAAGTCCGGATTGATCAGGATATTGATTGGTCTTTGTTTGCAGTGGTTTCAGGAAACTAATGGCCGCTTATGAGAGCCTGAGCATGGAGATCGACACCCTGGAGCGAGTGACCATTCGAAGGGTTAGTGTGCCCAAACAAGATGATGGTTATAGCTGTGGGTGGAGGGTTGCTCTGAATGCATTATTGCTGCTATGGAGCATTTTTCAGCTCCCTTCAGAGGATGTAAGCATTTTTCAGCTCCCATATGCATGCGTACTCTTGTTTATCTTCTTGTATATTGTCATGTTGATCTTATGCCTTGATGAATTGTGATGGCAGTTTCCATCCATGTCTCGTTACGTGGACCTAGACATCCAAACGTTTAGGGAGGAAACGATTGCAAAAATGATCGAGGTCGCAGAAGTAATGCCTTCAGACGGCCGACTTCATCCCCGCCCAATCCACGAGGGGGGATAGGCCCCCCTGAGCCTCTTACATGGGCTCCGTACTTGAGAGAAGAGCCATGGCTCCATCCTGAAGCCCAGTCCTATGGGTTCCAGTAATAAATAGTTTTTTCCTTATGGATGTGTTGTTGGATTGCTTCTTCCAACAAATGTACTCCACTCTGTAACATGCTCTTTGTAAATATGTAACTACACATGTACATTTATATTCTTTTGCACATATTTAGTGTTATTGGAGAGAGAACATCAATTGTAAATGCACTTTTAATTTGAAAATCAGAGGATCAAATTTGCTACTGTGTTCCTTCACTTCTTGTTTTCTTACTTTAGGCCTTTTTGTGTACATAAAAATTCAATTGGGGAATTTTTGCCTTCAATACATTGTTTTAAACAATAAAGCATTACAAAAGCAATGTTCTGAATAGATAAGTTTATTGCATATGGAAAATACATTGTCACCGTATACATATACATGGTCACATCATATATCTTCTAGTGCCCCCAATTCATGTGGGGCTGCAACATCTTTACAAATGATCTCATGCTCTCTTCTTCTACTTCCCTTCCGACCATTGAGCTTGAAGCAAAATTGATCTGGAGGATTCTGAATAGCTACTTCTAATTCCTTCCTAACATATTCGAGAGTCCAATTCTCTTCCACTTCTAATGTCAATGATGGGTGACCCTGTCGAATCATAACTATATCTATCAAGCAAGAGTGGCTACCATCTCTTGTGTCTTGGTCCATGCTTTCCCAGTTGTTGTTGATCCATCGCCACCTTCTATAAGTAAATGACATGCATAGATGTTGCCTGGCAATATAGTATCTGATTCCAAAATATCGTTAGGATAATTTCTTGAGTATAATCAAATAAGCTTTGTAACTGTTTCACAAAAAGACATTTGAATGTTATAACACTCAACCGAAATGCAATGTCGGAGGTGTTCAATCGACATTCGATCAAATCATCTCCCTTTAATGATTTCACTCTCCAACCTTTGTCAAACAAATGATCAAGCCATCTTTACACATAAAAGTTGTTCTAGTTTTTCTTAATTGTTTACAATTAGAAAATAAATCAACAAAGCATGCAATTGGAACAAACAAACTTAAGTGGACATTTCTTGCACCAATGCTAGGCTTCATAGCACATTTAATATCATTAAACATTTTGGTCCTGTATGACTCTATCACTTCTGTATCAAGCAATGGCCACTCAGGACTATCAAGTGCAGGCAAAGGAATACGTTCCAACTTTCCATGTCAACTCGATTGAGTGGGCAAGGTATAAAATGAGTCATAGAAATATGTTCTGCTTCTTGCGAGATCACTTGGTGCACGACCTTCATATTGAAGTTCCCCCACCTCACCATGTACAACATTCAAGAATCCCGTCAAGCATTGTGTAGGCTCCCACTCCTGAAGATTGGATGGGTACAAATCTGTGCAAGGCAAAAAAATGTATATCAATCACCTTATTTGCAACATTGGAATACAAAACACAAGCACTTACAATGTGGTCTGTGTCTTGGAAGTCCTTCCAATGGTCCCACGTTGATCTCTTTTTGCATGAATACATGCTGGATCAACACTTCTTTGACAGTTTTCCCTCCTAGTGCCATCTTGAAGTCAAGGATCCTTCCTTTCCAATGTTTGGCCAAGTCTTTAGATGCCTTTCCCTTCACTCGGTAGTGGCCACGTTTTCCTGGCTGCATAGTGACCCAAGAGTACTTCCTGTATACTTGGGGAATCTATTCTTCGTTCTCGTCTTTTATGTTATACAACAAAACAGATGAGATACTGCTCCTTGCTCGTTTCAGTCCACTTTCGGGTGCCATGAGAGATTAACAGACGTATGAGAAAGAAGAAGTAGCAAAAAGTGGATGACTGAGCTAACCACTTTTGTGGATCAAGGAGGGAAGAAGAAATGAGGGACGGTGTGTTCTTTTGGGCGCCAAAGATGTTTCGAGTTTCAAAAGTGGAACCAAGTTGAGGGAATAACAGGAGATTGTGTATTTATCTATTCCAAGCATTCAAAATCATTAGTTCTAGGGGTGGTGGAAAGAATTTTTTAGTGCTCCACGTCTAACACACAGGAATGTGGAAAACATTCTTTTATTGTGTTGGGTGCTGACGAAAAAACGATTTAAAATATTTTAAAACAAGGTGATGGTTTTTTTAATATTTCATGAAGATAAGAGTTTCTCCACATTTTAGGTGGGTTTGTACAGAGGTCCCACCACCGGTGAATATCGGTGGTAGATTTCATGTCACTCAATCTATGTGTCTATTATTATATTATTATTGAAACAGCTCTCTTTTGAGTCCAAAATTTTTCTAATGCTTTGAAGAGATTTATCGCTTTGTGTGAAGGATGGATTAGAAGGTTAACATGCACTGTGGCCCTTTAGGTGTAATATATCCTCTTTCTCTTTCTTGTATAGGTGGAAGTGCATGTCAGCTTGTTAATCCATATCATTTTGTCTATATAAATAAAATATCTCAAAATTTATCTTTTCTTTTTTTTTTTGAAAATGTATTGTACGTTAACTCTCCTAAGAGATCTTCTCAACACACTAGCCCAGAGGAGCCCTCTTCTCAGTCTACATATAGGTTGATGCTTCTTTTCCTTTTCCTTTCACTTTCATTCTTCTATTTATATAGTGCCCTTGAGTACCTTGGTATATAGTGCCATAGAGTGCTTAGGAGTTTGTCTTGCAGGGTACAAGGAGACATATGGCTTAATACTTAAGCATATGGTATGGATCAAAGGTTCTCCTTTAATGTGTTGATAGCCCAAAGGTTCTCCTTATATGTAGGTTCTCTCTGGGCCTTTTTTTACCGACATATTATCCATCTCCTTAATGGTAAGCTATAAACTATAAACTATAAACTCTCCTTTCTAATTATACACCCTCGGGTGTTATGGAAGTTCTACTTTTCTTTCATTGTAGCTATGCATGCAAGCTCTTTATTCATAACTTCTCATGCATAAGAGCTTAAATAAGCTCTTATGCATAAGATCTTTATACATAAGATCTCATGCAGCTTAAAGATCTTATGGTTTATGCATAAGAGCTTGAAGATCTTAAGCACACTCTCTTTATTTTAAAAAAACTCAAACAAATAGCTTTTTTTTAAAAAAACTGGGGTAGACTGGGGAGTTCTATGAAACTCTACAGTCTTTCCCAAATTTTTTATATATAGGTCTCTTATCACCGCTCAACAACATTTTTAGTGTCTCCATTGTAGGAAAAGTCAGAGGTTTTTACATACTTTAGACACTTTATTTCTATGGCCAAAAATGTCTTTACATGTAAAGTCAGCAGCCTTTGTAAAGTTTGAGGGGGGGAGTATATGCCAAAGGAGTTTCATGTATATATGATTGAAAGAGGAATAAAACATCCATGCACACTATAATAATATGAGAGTATAGTAGCGTTTCTAGAAGGTTTTTATAGCTACAAGCCTTGGAAAATGTTGGGGTCATTTTGCTACTAGAAATGCTACTATATTTGCTATTGAGCAGGAGCATTGCTCAAAAGCATTTTTAGCTGCAAAATTTTGCTACCTAGGCATTTTTAGAGCAGCAAAATTTTACTACCTAGTAGCAAAATTTTGCTAAAGTTAAACAGGAAAGAGCCTCTTGCCTCTCACCTAGACTCCGATGAGAAGCCTAACCACACAGCTTGCAGCAGGGATTAACTTAAATAAGCTCCAAGATTAGCCTTCTAATTCAATTCTTGCCTCTCACCTAGACTCCAATGAGAAGCCTAACCACACAGCTTGTAGCAAGGATTAACTTAAATAAGCTCCAAGATTAGCCTTCTAATTCAATTCTTTGAACTTAAGTTAAACAGGGCACAACCTCTTGCTTCTCACCTAGACTCTGATGAGAAGCTCCAAGATTAGCCTTCTAATTCAATTCTTTGAACTTAAGTTAAACAGGGCACAACCTCTTGCTTCTCACCTAGACTCTGATGAGAAGCCTAACCACACAGCTTGCAGGGATCACATTATTGTTAAAAAGTTTGCCCCATGAGGACTATGGCAACATACCCTCACCAACTTTTCTCCAACACTAGCTTCTAACATCACTGCAACTCTTTTGGAAGAGGAAAAGAAGATCTACTTCACGCCTACTTCACAAAAAGGCACTTCAACAAGGGATCATCGAAGCCAGCATTTAAAGATAAAAGGAGAG
>NC_141072.1:32945582-33008082 GCF_041138505.1 Cibotium barometz
TCTCAAAGTCTTTATATCTCCCTTTCTTTTTTATTCTGTCGCTCTTAGTTTCTTTATCTCTCAACATGTTCTACACTTGTTATATTGTTTTTTTATTGTAGAGTAAGCTCTATAGACAAAATATAGGACCTAAGAGAATAATCAAACAAATATTATTTTAGTACCTTGACTATATTAACTATTAAACAACATAGAAATGTGCTTGAAAGAACTTGCCAATGGTTAGGCTTTTAGAGAGGAAATACTAGGGGTCGCTAAGAGTATACATTATTTTCTCTTTGTAACCATAAGGTGTCTACATGTTTATAGTGTTGGTATACAGGGTTATGAAACAAGACTAAGATATAAACAGATTTTCCAAAGTTGAAAGATTTTCAATTTGGATTTTAGCAAATGGAGATCTCTATTGGTAACAATGGATCAAAAGTTGTAGTGGAGGCATGTGGAACTTCCAATTCTGATGTGGCTTTATCTACCCCGCCAAAGTTAATGAACGTTTGTGTTGCAAAAAACCTTGCTCGGTCAAGGTATCCATTAGAATAGCCAAGCGCTAAACATCTACAAACGATTGTGGACATATGCGAGCGCACCAAGAAAAAACAAGTTGCTTGCAAGGAGATCTTAGATGCCATTTGGGATGAGGTTCGTGGAAGCGGCACTCAAAGGGGAGATATGATGAGAGATGAGTTGACACATCATCTTCATCGTGTTCTCAATAGCAGTGCTCGCATAGAGGTCAACCAATTAGACATGATTTTCTTTATGGAGAATTTGCATGTTGAAATTGGGGAGCATCTAGGTGGATGTACTAGGGAATATAAAGAACAAGTTGATTCATTAAAAGAGCAAGTACAGACATTAGGTTCAGAGGTATTGAGTCTAAAGATATCCGTTAATCGACTCAATGCTCTTATGAAGAAGATGAGCCATGTGTTGGAAAGCAGGACAAGTGCTTAGTGATTTTGTGAGAGCATGATGTTTTTGTCTAGGAGAAAATTGTACTCAACTATCCTACTTTGACTCTTCGGGCGATATTAATGAATTTTCTATTTTCTCAAAATCTTTATATCTCCCTTTCTATTTTATTCTTTGCTCTTTTATTCTTTGCTCTTTCTTTCTTTAAGTCTCAACATGTTTTATAGTTCTCTCTCTCTCTCTCTCTCTCTCTCTCTCTCTCTCTCTCTCTCTCTCTCTCTCTCTCTCTCTCTCTCTCTCTCTCTCTCTCTGTGTGGAGTAATGCCTTTGTTGGCAAATAAAGGTGAGAGACGGAGAGGGGTTATCACTTATTAGTGCAAACTGATTGTATTTGTCTCTCTAAATCTCTCTAATAATTACACAATGTTTGCGAATGTGTGGAGTCTATCCTTGAGAGTAGGCTCATATGTGTGATATACGTACGAAGATCGTACGTGAGGATAATGGCACTTAAAGCAGAATAAATTTAATAAGACGATAAATGTAAAAATCAAATTAGTAGTTGCTTTTTTCTTTTTCAAAGCAATTTGAAGATGGCTATGAGCTCTACATACCTAAGTTCGAACCAAGTCCGTCGGCTTAAAATTTTTGATGTAACACGCACATCTCACCGTAATTGTTAATGAACAAGGGCTAGCATTCGAAAACAAATTCATGTTAATTTAATGGGGAGTACTTCAATGTAAATGAGATAAAAACATTTGGAAGGGTTGAAGATGAGGAGCATAGAGAATTGTATATGCTGGAATTCACTTAGATTCGGGTAATAAAGCAACTCCTACTGCTATGGTTCTTCAAGAACTTAGCAATGAAAATTCGAATGTTTAGGCACGTAGAGATATGGCAGGAGGCCTTATTTCTTTCTATTTAAATGAGCCACCTAGACGAGATTGGTCGTGTGTTGAAGATTTTCGACCTACTTCCTATTCTATTGGCGATGTAAAAGGTATTAAATCCGGATGTCATTCTATAATAAGGAGTGTTTTACATTTTCTCGGAATGTGAAGCACCCAGCAACCATGGTGTTATGTTCCAGAGATTGTACTCTTCACTCTTTAGGGATCCTTTCTTACAAGTGCCATTTTTGTGAGGCACTAATTTGGAAATGTGAGGCATTAAGAAAGCTTCGACAATATGTGGGAAAACATTGTTGTGCAAGTGAGAATATCTCTTTATTGCCTTTGGAAAATCCTCCTCCTGCATTAGCTAATCTATTACATGTAAACCTACTGAGATTGCTCACTATGATAAGTTGGTATGTGCTGAACTTCCAAATAAGGCAATGTTTCCCGAGTTGCACAAGATAATTAGCCAGTGTAATGTTCATGGACCATGTGGGGAACTAAATATGTACTCTCCTTGCATGGTTAATGGGAGTTACAAACATCGTTATCCTCACAAGTTTTCTAAGACTACTATTGTTGATGACAATGGGTATCCAACTTACAATGGGTATCCAACTTACAATGCGGTGAGATGATGGTAGTTTCATCCAAGTAAAGAATCATAGGGTGGATAGTCAATGGGTTGTTCCATATAACCCTTTTCTCTCTATGAGATACAAAGCCCATATTAACATAGAATTATGCTCTACCATTACAACAGTGAAATATTTGTATAAGTATGTATATAAGGAACATGATAGAGCTACTATAGAGTTACAAGATATATATGGGGTTATTGATGACGTTAGTCAATATTTGGATGCACGGTACATGTCTGCATCATATGCAAGTTGGCACATACACCAATATGATCTGCATGATGAAAAGCCACTTATACAAAGGTTGCATGTTTGTCTCCCCTTGCAAAATCATGTTATATTTAATGACCGCGATGATTTGCGTGATGTAATTGGTTGTGATAGAAACCGAAGAACTACTCTCACTGAATGATTCAGAGCTAATCAATTGGATGTAGAAGCAAATAGCTTGCTATATGTTGATTTCCCTTGTAAGTGGGTGTGGAATTCTTCTCTTTGTTCATGGACTAAAAGAAAAAAGGAAAATGTGATTGGACGTATGTATAATGTTAGCCCGAGTGTGCAGGTGAGCAATACTATCTACACATGCTACTCACAGTGTGTAAAGGTTGCAAATCTTTTGAGGAAGTACGTATAGTGAATGGGCAATTGTATCCCTCTTTTAAGGCTGCATGTGATGTAAGAGGAATGCTAGAGAGTGATGATGAGTGGTATACATGTCTTCAAGAAGCTGCATTTCAGAAAATAGGATTCTAGCTACGTCAACTTTTTGCCATCATTTTGGTTTTTTGTGAGCCTATATCTCCCGCGGCGGCCGGACAGCTTTGGGTCAAATTTTGTGTCGAACTTTCAGATGATTTTTTCCATGGCTTGCAAAGAAGGTGTGTTGACGTTGGTATTTGTCAATCTATAGCTAAGAATTAAGCTCTGTTACTCTTGCAAGACCTCTTACAACAATATGAAAAATGTCTATATGATTTTGAAGGGTTGCCTCTTCCTAATAGATCAACTGTTTTGCTGCTATCAACAATGGGTTGTTGATGGAAGAGATGATGTTTGATGTTGTTCACAACAGGATGATTTGGCTCTTTCCATGGAAAGGAGTCTTAATAGTTGTCAATCTAGAGAATTCCATACCATCCTTGAGGCCATTATTTTGAACAATGGTGGTGTATTTTTCCTCAGTGGACTAGGTAGATCAGCCAAAACATATCTATATAATGCCTTGCTATCTCGATTATGCGGAGATAATCAAGTTACTTTGCTATCTCGATTACGCGGAGATAATCAAGTTACTTTGGTATGTGCATCTTCAGGAATAGCGGCATTGTTACTTTCAAATGGACGCATTGCACACTGACGTTTCAAAATCCCATTGGTTTTTTAATGCTTCTAGCACATGTAATATTAAAGATAATAGCCCATTGGCTGAGATGTTGAAGCTTGCAAGATTGATCATTTGGGAAGAGGCTCCAATGATCTATAGACCAGTCAAACAATGAAGGTAGAGTGGTAATTCTACCACGAATGTTGATCCATGGGAACTCCTTGCTGAGTTTGGTAGAATGGGTTTATAGAGATCTTCAAAGAGTGGAGGATTATGTATGCTTCATTAGAGACCGTGCTATTCTTGCACCACGAAATCAAGAGGTGGATGAGATTAATGAACTAGCCTTGGCTGCATTACCTGGTCTTGAAAGAAGAGAATACCTCAGTGTAGATTCAGCTGTTTCTTATGAGAGTGACTGAATAGTGTATGCAGCTGTTTCTTATGAGAGTGACTGAATAGTGTATGCAGTTGAGTACTTAAATAGTTTGAGTCTAGGTGGTGGTTGCCCTCCTCACCGCTTGCTTTTAAAGATGAATGCTCCTATCATGCTTCTCCGTAATTTGTATCCTCGGTGGGGACTTTATAAAACGGTACCAGACTGATATGTAAGCAATTTCACTCAAAGGTAATAGAAGTAGAAATTATTATAGGTACAAACATTGGAGACAGGGGTCTTCATTCCGAGAATAACATTCATTCCATCAGTGCTTCAGTTGCCTTGACATGAGAAACAATTTCCTGTGAGGCTAGCTTTTGGCATGTTAATAAATAAGTCCCCAAGGTCAAACATTGAGTGTGTTGTTGGCACTTTATTTGGCTACACAAGTATTCACACATGGACAATTGTATGTTGCTATGTCACGTGTTAGATCATCAAATGCAGTAAAAGTGTGTGTAAAAGATATTGTGGACCATGAAAGCAGCAACAATGAAGGTACAAATGAAGTCTACACAGCTAATGTTATCTACAAAGAGGCACTTCAAATGGCATCTAGAAAAATGTAAATGTAATGTATGCCCATAAGGCAGCCTACAAATGTTAGAGACTACATTCGTAGTTATCGTTGTATCAATCAAGCAAATACTTGGAAGGAGAATGTTCGCAAATAAGTGGCATGTGCAATCTATGTTGTCTTTTAGTACGTGTGTGCATGCTTTCAAGTTGATTGATGTTTCTTTTAGATTGACATTTTTATTTTTGTGATGCGAAGACATGAAGATAAATAGGACTTGGTGGATGGCAAAATTCTTACAATTTATCTCCCACACTGGCGTTTCCATTGCCAATAATATTAAATTGATATATATAAATATACTTACATTGTCTTGAATAAACGGTTGACATTGAGGTAAAGCCACCATGCAGATCCAAAAGTATGGAGTGTCTCCATCTATTGTTGAAGGGGTGGTTTAAAATTTTGAGATGGCTATAGGGGCATGGTGAGTTCTTCTTTGTTTTTATAACCTTCGAATAAGAAAATGTTTTGCTCTTGACTTGCTTTGCTTTACTGTGGCATTATTAATATTTCTCGCTTAGTTCGAAATACTTAACGTCCACAGAGAGAGAGAGAGAGAGAGAGAGAGAGAGAGAGAGAGAGAGAGAGAGAGAGAGAGAGAGAGAGAGAGAGAGCACTCAGGATGGTTATGCATGTTTGGCACTGCAGGTACACCCTTTCTTGTTTGGAGCTCTCATTGTTATTGGCCTATGGTTTTTATCCCTATGGGCATGCCAGATGCTTTTGGCCATGTCAGATTACAGTTTCATGGTTTGGGTTGTCTAGAGGAGCTGCGTCAGGCTGACTGGACTCCCATCCGTGTTGTTGGCTCTTTCCGGAAAAGACGGGAGGTGGACCCGTCTTTTCACATTGGTATGGCTGCCCGTTGGCGATTATGGATCTGGGAGGGACGGCCTCTTTCGCAGCTGACTTGGGACCCCGGGGAATGGGAGTGGCCTGCTGTGGAGACCGGCGCTAGGCATACTTCCTTTTTCGGGTATACTGTTCGGATTGGGAGGCACTGCTTGCTTCGACGACAGTTACATAGACCTACGCGTTCGGGCACTTGGCTACATGCAGGTCTCTCTCATGCCTTCCTGGCACAGTACTGGGTATCTATTTGGAGGCTGAGGATTGCTCGGCGGATCACTCTCTTTTTTTGGTTGACTGCTCATGCTGGTCTTGCTGTCGGCACTTGGGGTGCCTTGATGGGCCATGATCCCATTTGTATATGCTGTGATCACCAGGTTCAGGAGTCTCAGACCCACTGCCTCTGGTCGTGTCCTATGGCTTCCTCTGTTTGGCGAGCAGTGGCTCTTCTCCTCAGCAGAGCTGGTCAGCATGCAGGTTTCCTCAGTTGGGGGTCTGTGTTATGGCTCCTTCCTTGGCCGGGACCTCATGTGTTCTTTGAGGGTGAGGGCACTGATGCTGTGCTTATGCTTACGGCGACGGGGTATCGGAGGGGGTACCTCAGTATGATTCCTCCTGACGCCTTGCACATGGAGCATTGGCAGAGGGATGATGTTTTTATGGTGATTGCCGCGATTGCGATGTGGAACATTTGGAGAGCTCGTTGTCTCCATGTCCTTAGTCACACGCGGCAATCGACACGTGATACTCTAGTCCTGATTTGGCTCGATCTTATCCGTGCACTGCGTTCCACGTATGATGATTCCTGTCGGCCTTCACAGACAGCTCAGGACAGACTCCAGGCCTTCATTCGTCGTTGGGGGCGCACGGGTCTCTTCTTCAGGATTGTTGGAGGACATGCTAGATGGGAGTACTCTCCCCCACAGTGGTTCATATTGCACACATCACATCATCCACCGTGATGTAGCACCGACTGCTCACAGGCTTCACGCCTCCCACTGCACAGTTTGTATGCCCCCTCAGTAGGCCACCTCTGGCACTTTGGGGTTTTTTCATACCCAGTATTATAGCTCTGTGCTTCCTCAAAAAAAAAGAGAGAGAGAGAGAGAGAGAGAGAGAGAGCTCATAATCATGTGTGAATGATTAGTGAAGGTATTGTTGTATTTGATATCAGAAGCAATACTGAATAGGATGGATGTGGCAAGGAGATCATTTTCATTTATTTATACCGATGGACAAAATATTGAAGATATTGGTCTTGACGTTTGCTATAACATTAATCATTGTTTACTTTAATCTATTTAATTTTCATGGCTCAATTGTAGACCCTCCGTCTTGGGAAGAACAAGCTACAACATCTCTAATGATCGAACTATTAGAGTGTACGGGTGTATTACGGTATAAAAATTGACTTTTTGGGTCTTTTTTGCGCTTTAATGATATTGATATTATATAAAAAATGATATTGATACATTTTCTTCAAATAAGGAATATCTTTATATTTTGGAACCTAAATTATTGCTAGGTTTGTATGGTCGAGACGCTTACAAACGAGAGCTTTGGGTTGCTTGGAATTTACAATCTAAGATTGCAAAAGATTGCGGATCAACTTCATATACATGTAATGTTTGTAGGCTATAAAAAGCCTAACATGATAGATTTTCGATGCATAGGTACTGGACAGTACAGAATTTTCCGATTTGGTGTTTACAAGCCTGTTCAAACACCATTCGTCTCAAATGTTGATCCACCAAATGAGTTTTTGTAAGGTTCTATCTTTCAGCTTTTTTTTTTCTCTTTAAAATTATATCTTGCCATATCCAATGTTATTGTCTTATATATATTTTTTGGACAAATGGCGCCGAGGAGTATAGGCTTCCAAGGAGAGATAATCTAGTCGCTCGAAGATTGTTTTAATGGTTTATGCATGTGTGTTTGGTTGTCACCACTACCCTGGGTTAGAATGCTAGATACATATGTATGCCAATTTTGGTGCTTATTCAAAGAAAACTAAGTGTTTTGGGAGTGTTGATATTGTGACAAGCATGGTGTGGATATATATATGTTGGTTGTTAAGTCGACGATCATGAGGTCGAAAGTGGGCTCTAAATGTAAGACCTTTTTCTCCTCTTCCTACAAGGCCGTTTTATCCTCTTCCTAGAAACTAGAATACCCTCTCTGGTTGGAGACGAGTTATGCCACTAGTGTATATAAATACACACACACTTGCAGTCATGCATGCACACATATTCACAAGTACATGCACAAACACACTTGAGTGTACGTGTGTGCACACATATTTTTTGAGAAACATGCCCTCACATGTGCATGCACAGACACATATAGACACACAAGTGCTCACACATACACATGAATCCAGGTCACATACTAGTCAGTGTGTGAGAGAGTTATACCCTGAAACCCTAGTTTGCATTCGCAGGTCTGGCTATGGCGGAGTTCAAACACACGGTGAGCGCGCACGTGCGGCTAGCGAGGCCCGAGGACATGCTACACGTACTGGCTCTAATCCAGCAGCTAGCGGACTTTGAACGCCTGAGGGAGAGGTGCGTGGCTACGGTGGCGAAGCTGGAGGCGACCCTCTTCAAGCAAAGGCCCTTCGAAGGACCGACGGTCCTCCTGCTGGAGCTCTCAACTTCTTCAGTCTCCTCTGCACCTTTATCTTCCCCCTCAGATGAAGCCATGGGTTCGGGTTTCCAAGAAACCGCGCGCGAAATCGAGCTGCGTTCGCCGATCAAGGACCCTCAAGCCCTCGCCTTCAGATCGGGGAAGGACCGCACCGTTGCAGGTTTTGTTCTGTTTTTTCCCAACTACTCTACTTTCTTAGCCAAGCCTGGTTTCTACATTGAAGATCTTTATGTCCGTGAGTGCTTCCGAGGGCATGGTTTTGGTACTCTCTTGCTCAAGGCTGTTGCCCAGTTGGCTGTCAAGCTCGACTATGGCAGAGTTGAGTGGTGTGTCCTGGACTGGAACCAGAATGCCATCAAGTTTTATGAGGGCATTGGTGCCGAAGTGCTGCATGAGTGGCGAATTTGCCGCCTAACCGGGGAAGCCCTCGACACATGTGGGTCTCAAGATTAGGCACACACTTTAATCGTCCTGCAATTTTTGTTTTCAATGCCCCTGGTTGGTGTATTTTCCACCTGCAAACACACTTGCAATTTTTGTTTTCAATGCCCCTGGTTGGTGTATTTTCCACCTTCAAACACACTTGCAAACATTTGCATTTGAGTATGTCTTTTCTTTGGCATCATAAATGGATGATGCTGAAAACAGTATAATGGGCTCACTGATGCCATTTCTTCATATTTTGAACTGGGTCATGCTAATCAGTTCATATATATCTTGCAATGTGTGATGCTGGCTGTCTCAATTCCATACATGATTCAGTCTAGAAGGCGTTCTACTCATTGCTTTATTTTTTTTTCTCTCTTTCTCTTCCTCTATGTGTATGTATGGAGGTACATGCACTAAAGTGCTGAGTATGCTTTCAGCATCATGGGATGCCCCATGTTTAGGGATTCCTTATGTTGACTTGATAAGATCTGATGCATTTTTAGTTTTGTTTCACGATCTCCTTACTACACCATATCAATAGGTCCATGAAAAATATACGGGCCGGACCAAACCACAAGCCACTCACAAAGGACTGATGGAGAGTCCTTTGCTTTGTTGGCTTTTGGGTAATATTTGTTCCTTTTTTACTATACATGATCCAACTCCAAGAGGGAGATAGATAATTTGATGTACAATGATGCTTAGCCTTGTATAGGCCTTGTTTATGCAAGTCAGAAAATATATATGTTGTGGGCGAGTTCTTCTTGTCCAAAATTGAGATAAATTAGCATTAAATGTTGTGCTTTCGCACGTGGGGGTCTGGGGGCTGCTGACGCGGCATGTCCACATGTTGCCAACATTTATATGACCTATAAATGCTCTAATATTGCTGCCAAATAAGGGATTAGATGTGAGGTTTAGCCACGCACATGTGTGCACGTGGCAAACTATCTGAAGGTTGTGACTAAGCTAGTGATGGACAACGATCATATATCTCTTGATGAATTGTTAATTCCTTTCATAACAAGATGGAGTACTAATAAGATTGTATGCATCCTTTCACTAGCAAGGCTATAGCAAGGTGATGGTATTTACATCATCATCCCACAAGCAAGATAATTGAAGCTCAAAGAGATGTACTGGTTTGTGGAGCTATGCGTTTGATGTGGCCACATTTGACATAGGGTTAAAGCTTATGTGGCAATTTTCTTGTCATGTGCTGATATTGTAAGTTTTTATGCATGGTAATCTTCTCATGTTCGCAAGGCAAACTTTGGTGGTAACCTTTTTTTTATTTTTGTAGATGTTACTTAATTTGCACATGTTGATGCACAAGCATGTGTGTGCAAGCCCGAGTCATAAAAGGCCTTAATGGTCAAGCATGCAGATGTAGAGTAGGTAAAGAGAACTTGAAGAAGTGAGTAGGTAAAGAGAACTTGAAGAAGCTCCACTGAATTATAGCTGATTTTGAGAGAAATCAGCTTTTGATCAAATTGTCACCGATAGAAATGCTCCAAAGCATTTTCAGCAGCTACATATCCAAGAGATAACAATAGTTGAAAAGGACTCCTAAGGGTTAGACAACAATGTAGCACACTCATTTGCCAGTTGATCCCAAGAGTTGAAGAAGCAAGAAACCATGGCAAAAAGTATGTGGTGATTGGTTATGGTGAAAATTGTTTGCTTTCACCTCCTCATGAAGAAGGTGCTTATTTTTCTACAAAGGAGAGAGAGGATAAGTCTTTCCATTCATATAGTGGGTGGCCATTGGGCCACCTCAACAGGAGCCAACCTAGTGGAGAGGTTGCCCAGTATGTTGTCCACACTCTTTTATTTAAAAGAGTGCTTGTTTTATGAGAGTTTGATTGGTCCAAACTCACTTCTAACATGTTTGTCAAGTCGTTAATGAAGTGTGGATATCGAAACTCACTTATAAGTTGTCTGGTCATACTTTAATGAAGTGTGGACCTACAAAGCAACAAAGCGAGCTAAAACACAAATAAGCTTAAACAAAGAGTTTAGAGTCACACCTACCATTTGTCTATAGCCTACAAGCGAGGGAAGAATAGAGATTCATGCGCACGGTTCATGAAAGGGCGACCTCTGACCAAAAAATAGACACAAAGATCTTGCATGCAACGAAACATTTCACACGAAAATAGTTCAAGGCATGCAAGTTTGCCATGCATAAGAATGTATTGGACAATCTCCCTTACATTTAGCTTGTATGGTAGGTGGCCATTCCGGGCACAGACATTATGTCCCCAATCCAACCGGAATACACAATCTAGATATGGGTGTGAACCAAAATCCCCAACCTCTCCTAGCCAACCTATTGGTCCTTGGTGTTGACATTAGTCCTGTACCATGAGGTGCCAGTCCACATGATACTTAGTGTAGACGCAAGTTCCTTGCCACAAGGTGTCATGTCCACACTATGGAGTCTGTCCATAGTTTTGGTAGTATAGAGAATGCCCAACCAGTGATATCTCTCCCAGCTTCTAAACAATTGACAACAACTAGAAAGCTTCCAAGTATGCTCCTAGGAGTTGTAGATACTCGAAGTATACCTCATCCATTCATTTAGCGTCCATGGATGAATAATTCTTCAACTTCACAAGGTAGTGTCTTTGAGGTTTACCACCTGCAAGCTTAAATTTTTCATCAGCTTCTCATCCTCAAATGGATAAACAAATCGAGGCTACAAATTCAGCTGTCTTAGCTTTGCTTAAATGCTATGTGGCCAATCAGAAAACTTCTTAGGAAAAGTATTTGCCAATGGTGGAATTTACATATAACAACACAATGCATGCTTCTACAAGAGGCTCCATTTGAGATCATGCATTGCAAAGTGGTATTGCCACCCATCCTTCGTACAAAGAATGAGATCTTTGTCACCAATGAATTTGTCAGGGACCTTGATATTGCCTTTGCACAGGTGCATACAGCCATTGAGCGTTCTCAAGAGAAGCATAAAAGGTTGCAGATAAGCATAGAAGGCAATTGGACATCAAAGAAAATGATTGGGTATTGCTAAAATTTGAGAAAGCCAAACTTAGAGAGAGGCTTGGAACAGAGGGGATGTGCTCTAAGCTCTCTACCAAGTACACTATGGACCATTCAAAGTCATTGAACATATCAATGAAGTGGCTTTCCAATTGGCTTTGCCAAATCATTGGAGGATACACAATGCATTTCATCTGAGCCTCTTGCACAAATATGTGGGAATGGAGCCTAGAGAGTTGGTTGTGGAAGATCCACCTGAAGTGGATGAGCTAAAAGAGGTGGTATAACTAGAGTAGATTGTGTTTCACAAGGAGCGTAGCTTAGTGCCCATATTGTCAAAAAGAGCTCTCCAAAAGAGACTCATTTCCCCACAATTGATTTGGGCATTCTGTGATACTTAAATACTTGACATATATCAACTTTTATGGTCTTTTTGACAGGTAAGAAGTGAGCTTGCTTGCTAAACCTGTCCACAATGGTTCATATTGCATCATTGCCATGCTGTGTATGAGAAAAAAACTATGATAAAGTCTATGGCAATGCTCTTTCATGGTTGGTTCGGAATTGGCAAAGGTTGAAGCAAACTAGGAGCCATAGGTGATACATGCACGTACATAAGCCTCTATCTCTCTTCTCATGCCTAACCAAAAGAAATACATCTTGAATGGTAGGTAAAATTCCTCTATGTCATGTATAAGGAGAAGCATTAAAACTTTTTGTCTCATGTTTGAAACTACACATAGGCTGTATCTTTCATAAGATAGTCATTTTTCACTACATGCGAGGTGTGTACATGACCAACCATCAAATCAGCCCATACATTTGCAAATTTAGCATCCAAATGACACACGTCTTGCATCCCAGATAAGTCTTGATGTGAGGCATCTGACATTGCAACCACATGATTTTCTTGATAGAGTATTTGCAACCACATTCTTTTTGCTAGGGGTATGCAAAGAAACATAGAGAGGAAATTGGCCATCCTCATATGCTTCTCTAAAAGCTTGCTTTGCATTAGAAAATACCGTAAACCTTGGTGATCGGTCTTGACTCTAAATTTAGCTCCCAATAAGTAGTGTTTCCTTATTGTAAGAGCTTGAATTAGAGCCAATAGCTCTTTCTCATAGATGCCAAGAGAAAGCTCGACATCATGCAACTTTTTGCTTTCATATGCAACGGCATGTCCTTGATTTAGGATAGCTCCTATGCAATTGCCACATGCATCACATTCAACATTGAGTGGCTTTTGTAAATCAGGAATCACCAAAACTAGTCCCGGTGCAATGGCACTCTTGAGCTTAAGAAAAGCATTAATTTGAGATTTTGACCATTTAAACATAGTCCTTTTCTTGGTAAGTTCTTGCAATGGGGAGGCAATCATTGCAAAATGAGATACGAACCTCTTGTAATATGAGTATAAACCAAGGAAATTATGAATTTCAAGTATGGATTTGAGTTCCGGTGAATCCTTAATGGCTTGGATTTTTGCAGGATTCATCTGCACACTATCTTTTGACACTATGTATCCAAGATAGTGAATCTCCAAGAGAAAAAATTCAGTCTTTTTGCCATTAATCATAAGCTTATGTTTTCTCAATTCATCAAAGACCACTTTCAAGTGTATCTTATGCTATTCCTCATTCTTCAAAAACACTCATAAATGCTCTATGATTTCTGAAAATTTGGTCCATCATTCAATTAAAGGTAGCTGGAGCATTTGTGAGACCGAATGGCATAACCAAATACTCATAGAGAGCAAAAGATGTGTGAAAGGTTGTCTTGTGTACATCTTGAGGCATCACTCTCACTTGATGGCAACCACTCTTGAGATCAATGTGACTAAAACACGACGAACCATCCAATTTGTTCAAGTTATCATCAATCCTCAGAATAGGAAATCGATTCTTCATGGTTATCTTATTAAGTGCCTTGTTGTAATACACGCACATGCGAAATGAACCATCCTTCTTTAGCACAAGAAGATTGAGTGAACAAAATGGCGAAGAACGTGGTTGCACTAAACTCTTCTCTAAGAGTTCACCAACTTGCTTCATAATCTCCTCTTTTTGGCAAGCACTCACACGGTATGCTAGCTTATTAGGAGGTGAACTATCTGGCACCAAATTAATACGGTGATCCTCTGATCGTAAAGGAGGCATTTCACTTGGCAATGCATTGGCAAAATAATCTCTAAGCTCACTTAGAGAATTTAGCCTATCAAGAGTAAGAGAATCTACATGCAAATTTTTATGTTCCACATAATCATACAAAAACCAAGTACGAAGAGACTCTTTTTCATTGCTTTATTGATTTGTACATGAGATACAACGAGGATAATATCGTCCGATTCACCTGCATCTATAAGATGCTTACGACCTTTGTAGTTAAAAGAGAGTGTGTTTGTCTTTTAGTTTTTGCGGGGTTCAAGGTGAGCATGCCATAGTTTGCCAAGCGATACATCACATCCATCATTAAGAGGTGCAATAATAATGTTCTCATGGTGAAGGTGGCCCTGGATGTTAATTCGCAGTATTCCTATGAGAGGAGTGCCCTTCACATCCTTCTCAACAAAATCTGAACATGCATATATTTTGGGTCCTTATAACCTTCCTCACCCACTTAGGCGGATACCTCAAGTATACACTTAACCAACAAACCCTTAGACAATGTTCTAGCTTGACACACAGGAGTTGGACAAAGATATGGAGATTTGTTCAATTTACCCAAATCCCACCAACATACATTTGGCCAAGTGTCCAAATCCACATAAAATAGAAATGCATAATAACCATCACATGTGACCTAGCCCTTTTGGGGAATTGTCTAATGGAATACTTGCCTAACGCTCATCTGACTAGATTTAGCCAACTATTCAATATAGATTTGGACAATTGTCCAAATCTAACTATAATTCATAGCTCAATCTTATTGAGAACTTCCATAATGCTCCTCACACTAGAACTCACTCCTATTGGAGACTTGCTTAAGGCTAACTCTTATTGGAGATTTGTCTAATGCTCATATCACTAGGTTTGGCCAACCATTTATTAATACAGATTTGGACAATTGTACAAATCTAACTATAATATTCATAGCTCAATCCTAGTAGGGACTTCCAGTTGTTGGAGAATACATCTCCATGTTCAGCAAATTGCATATTAAACTCCATCTATCATCTTTTAACACGAAGGAAGACTGTCCCCAAGAAATCTAGTATCCCACCCGAATGCAAGCCTCAATCATAGTTTTAATTGTGCAACCTTTGGGAGACTGTTTCTCGAAGACTTCCCCTTTCTTGGTCTATATTTTAACTATTGGTTTGGTTCCGATAGTGTTCTCAATGAAAGCCACATAAGTGTATACAATTTGCTTCTATTTGAGGCACCACCTTTTGGTCTTTGGCCCAAACATCACAACTTTTTGACTTCAGATCTAGTCCTGTAAATCCCTAAAACATAAAAAGAGTCTATTAGGTTTTACCTAGTATGCATGAAAGTCACCCAAGGAGATATAGGGGTCAAAATATGCCAACTTGCAATGCTTGAATTATCTGCACCATCTCATCCTTATTCAGCTTATTCACATAGTATACATACCAACACATGTATACACATTTGTGCATCAACTCTGTCACATCCAACCCTAGATTGGTTTCTTTTTGAAAGACTATATAGTTTCTGGTATGCCATACCTTCCATAGACAGTAGAACCTAATTATGTTGAAGATTAAATCAGTAGCTCCATCACTGGCTGCCCATCTCCCTAAGATCTAGTCCCCCCACTGGCCTTGTATTCTTAAGCTGCACAATAGACCCATTTCCCAATTCTACCCCATGCCCCTCTGAAATAGCAGGGCAATCTCAAAAGGCATGCTTCCCATCTTCTAGGGTAGTCTTGCACTTGGGACAACATCCACTAGTGAAGTTTCTTTGAAGCATCTTGATCCCAATGGGTATAGCCCACATGTATATCCTCCATAAAAAGACCTAAGATTTTACAAAGATGCATGTCTGGGCTCTAGTTTACCCTCCAAATTTTATTACAGTAGTCTACATTCACCTTAAGAGTGTATATGCAAGTAGCCATCCTAACACCAAACCCTAACTTTTCCATCACCCTAGCCACAAATGACCAATGCACCCTATCATAGGCCTTCTATAGATCTAGTTGTCAATAGTATGCATTTTTGATGTGTCATCAAAGTCTCATCCCTCCCCAACATGGCTGCATATATACCTTTTATGAAGCCATATTGTCTCTTGGATATGATTTCTTAAAGAACTGGGGTGATCTTTAGAGCAATACCTTTGGCTAGGATTTTATATATCTACCTTCATAAGGTTAGAAAAATATGAACTTATGAATTAAGAGATTTGAGAAAGAAATAGTAGTGAAGAAGGACAAAGACAAAAACAAAGCATTTGAAAGATAATAAATAAATAAACTACCAAACCTAGCTACTAAGGAGAGGAAATCAAAAGATAATATCAAACACAGACTTTTAATTAAGACATTAACCCTAAAAAAACAAAAAAACAAAAAAAAAAACAAAAACAAAAACAAAAAAACAAAAAAAAACCCAAAACAAAAACAAAAACAAACAAACCAAAAACAAAAACAAAAACAAACACAAAAACAAAAACAAAAAAACCCAAAAAAAACCCAAAACAAAAACAAAAACAAACAAACCAAAAAAACAAAAAACAAAAAACAAAATAGCAAAACAGAGAATTATAAACTCTAGACCTAAAGCACTAAAGCACTAAGAGCTAGAACCAAATGTTAAGCTAAACTTTTAAAAAAGACTTCGACTCAAAAGTGCAACCATTAACTCCACTGTCCAAAAACAGTCAACAAAGTGATGGCCTCTAGTGTTTGAACCTGTCACATGCTACTTGTTTGGGGATGAGTTTCACTAGTCTCTCCTTCAAATCCTTATCCAAGTTGCCAAAGGTGAAAGCTTGTTAGATTACCGTAGCACCACTACGGGCGCTACCACAGGAGGGGACGGCCTCTGGCTCACCACCCAGCTAGAGGAAGAATGAGGATTGCCCCTCACCCCCCAGGCTATATAGTGTGTGGCCTGTCGTCCACACTAGCTTGGCCGCCCATGCGAATCCCGGATGGCCATGTCCTCGGCGCTCCGGCCAAGGCGTTGATGCTAAAGCCCCGTCTGGCCATCCGGTCTGCCCCCCGCCGTCGGTCACAGGCATTACAGCCTATGTGACATTACCCCCCCTTAAGAAGAGTTTTCGTCCTCGAAAACAAATTGGAAAAATTGCACTACGGTGTTCCCAAGTAGCTGCCTCCTCATCCCTATCTGTCCATTTAACAAGTACCTCCTGGTACACTTTATGTCGGGTTTGTCTGTCACGATATTCTAGAATCTTTTCAGGTTCATGTGGTATCTTTGGTGACTCTATCAAGTCCACCAAAATCTCTGGAGAAACTGCGTTCTCTAACCCGTGAACTGATTTCTTCAGTTTACTGACATGGAAGATAGGATGGACTTGAGAACTCTCCGGTAACTCAAGTTTATATGCTACATCCCCAATCTTCTTAAGGATTTTAAAAGGACCATAATATCTCCGAGAAAGTTTATCACACTTTCCCGTTTTCATGGTTTCTGACTGCGCAGGAACCTTGAGGAATACAAAGTCACCTTTTGCAAAGGTCACCTTTCTATGTCCTTTATCCGCATAAGTTTTAGCCCGATCCTGAGCGCTACGAATGCTCTCACGTGAGGCTCTGAGTATATCATTCATATTTTCAAGGAAATCCTTGACAGACTCCTTTTCGAGGCCTACTACAGCCATCGGAGATCTCGGCTGGAATCCATACATTAACATGAATGATGTAAATCCAGTCATCACTGAGTGTTTGGAGCTGTTATAGGCAAACTCCAATAAGGGCAAGTACTCTTCCCAATTAGATTGCTTCTTACTAACATAAGATTACTAACATAGGTTAACTCTTTCAGTTTGACCATCAGACTCTAGATGATCTGCCGTACTCATACTCAAAGTAGTATCTAACTTTTTGAAGACTTCCCTCCAAAAATGATTGTTGAACTTTCTATCTCTATCTGACACTATATCTGCGAGCAGGCCATATAGCTTGTAGAGATGTTCAATACAGAGTTTTGCCAACTCTGGCGTTTTAACAGTTTTCTTCGTGGCGATAAACTTTGCCATTTTAGTTAACCTGTCCACTACCACCCACACCGAGTCATTCTCTCGACTCGTCTTGGGTAAACCGGTAATGAAATCCATGGAAATGCTTTCCCATTTCCCCTGAGGAATCTCCAGCGGATGGAGTAGTCCTCCAACCTTAAGATGCTCGTGTTTATTGACCTGGCACTTATTGCATTTCAGCACATAAGTCTGGAGGTCCTTAAACAAACTAGGCCAATAAAACTGTCTTTTTACTAGTGCGCATAGGTCTTCTGAATCCCGAGATGACCCGCACTTGGACTATCATGACTTTCTTTAAGAATTTGGGCCCAAAAGTCACCAATAGTTGGTACACATACTCTACCCTTGTAGAGTAAGTACCCGTCGTCGTCAATGGAGTAATTAGCATATTTCTCCCCCCGACGAAGTTTATCACCCCCCTTTGAAGCCGCGGCGGCAGTCAAAGGTGATGAAGGGCCTACGTTAGAGCTCTCCGGCTCCAAACTATACCCAAAAGACACGGCTAGTCTCTCCGAACTAACTCTCGCTTCCCTTCCTGTTGCACCTTCGGCCAGTCTCTCCGGACTAGCAATCCGTGCCAACGAGGGACGCGTCTGTGAAGAAGTGCGTACGCGTACAGCGTGTCGTCAGACCTCTGTAAAAGATGGATCGTGCTCACATAAACCATGTAGTGACTCCAAGAAATCATTCTCGAAGACTGTGAAACTAAGTTCATTAATCTGTGGCATGCGACTAAGTGCATCTGCCACCACGTTATACTTACCTTTCTGATAACGTATCTGAAGGTCAAACTCCTGTAGATTCTTCGCCCACCACTGAGTTTTTCTACCCTTCAGTTCACTTTGACTTGAAAGCCATTTCAGACTTTCATGGTCCGTACGGACCTCAAAAGAAGCACCATATAAATAGTGTCTCCACTTTTTCAGTGCATGAACTATCGCTAGTAACTCTCGCTCGTAAGCCAAGTAGTTACGTTGCGCACGATCTAACTTTTTACTCTCAAATGCAATTGGGCGTCCCCTTTGCATAAGTACGGCCCCAATAACCTCATTACTAGCGTCTGTTTCCAAGACAAACAGCTCATTTGGATCGACAATAGTCAAAACAGGTGCAGCTGCTCTACGGTCACCTTGAGCTTATCAAAGCTCTTCTGTTGGGCTTTCCCCCAACTAATGTTTTTAGTTTTTGACCGTAATTGGTCAATCAACGGGACTGCGATCTTCGCGTAGTCCTTCACATACTGTCGGTAGAACCCCGACATGCCAAGAAAAATCTGCAGTTCCTTGAGATTCTTCGAGGCTGGCCATTTAAGAATAGCCTCTACCTTTTTTGGCTCCATCCGCGTACCATCGGCGGATATAATATGGCCAAGGTTCTGTTTCAAAAAATTCACATTTGCTCTTCTTCGCAAATAGTTTGTGCTCTCGCAACAACTCGAACACTAGACGCAAATGCTCTATGTGTTCTTTCTGTGTCTTACTGTACACAAGAATATCATCTAGGAAAACTACTGCGAATTTTCCCAGATATGGACGTAAAATGCTGTCCATCAGCGTCATAAACGTCGCTGGAGCATTGGTTAACCCAAAAGGCATAACCAAAAACTCAAAATGCCCGAAACGGGTCCTAAATGCTATCTTCACAATATCTTTTGCTTTAATTTTAACCTGATGAGACCCTAATCTCAGGTCTACTTTTGTAAAGTATCTCGATCCATAGAGTTGATCAAACAACTCATCCATGCGTGGCATCGGATACTTGTTCTTAATCGTTATCTGATTAAGAGCCCTATAGTCTATGCACATCCGCATAGATCCGTCTTTCTTCTTTACCAGAAGAATAGGCGATGCCCATGGACTTGAACTAGGCCGAATGAAGCCTTTGTTCAAATATTCCGTCAATTGTTTTTCCACCTCCTGTGCCTCGGAGTGGCTTAATCTATAAGCAGGTTTGCTTATAGGTTTTGATCCTGGCATAACTTCGATGCCATGGTCTACTTCTCTAGATGGTGGTAAGCCATCTGGCAAATCATCAGGAAAGAAATCCTGAAATTCCTCCAATAAATTCATTAAAGTATCTATGTACTTTTTCTTTAATGTGTCTTTCACCTTGGATTTTTTCTTGTTTGAATTGCATGCATGCCAAACAGGGTTTTCAAACAGTGGGTCTCGTCCAAGGCTATTTTGTTTTTCTTGTTTGTCTACGCAAACATCATTTACAGTTTCATCTACGGAAATATAACTTAAAAGAGGGTAACAAGCATATACCTCTACTATCTGGTCTCTGCGGACCGCTGTGCACAGCTCCATGGAGGAAATAAGTGGTGTGGCAGGGACAGTACGGTCACCCTACAGGGTAATGACTCTACCTCCATGCTCAAAACGTAGTGTATTATGTAGGTAACTCCGAGCTAGACTAGGACCCAAGCCATACAGCCACTCCCTGCCTAGATATACGTCTGCTCTGGCTAAGTGCATGACCTGAAAGTCAAGCGGAGCCTCGTAGTCTTGCATAGATAATGGGACTCCCAATACTACAGTATTCCATACCATTTTGTCATACCCGTTGGCTAGGCCAACAGTATACTCATGATCGCTCTGGGTCTCAGTCAACCCCAACTTCTTGACTAACGAGTAGTTCAAGAAGTTATGGCTCGCTCCATCATCGATAAAATTTGTGACTTTACGGCCACCTATGGTGCCATACATGCGCACCATGTCATGCGGACCTACAGTAGGCTGCCACATCGCTGGTGTCACACCGAACAAGCGTGATGCTCATCACAATGACACACTATCACCTCTCTGAACTCTGTGAAACTGAGAGGGAGTCTCTGCACTGTATGCAACTGGCTAGAGGATTTACCATCTCTTTTAGGCTCATTGCCGCTCGTGCTAGCTTTAAGCTTTGGACACTCAGCCTTCGTGTGCCCTACATCGTTGCAATTAAAGCAGTGATTTTCCTTTCGCGCTTTAATATATTGCTCTTTCTTTTGGATTTCGCTGTCTCTTTTCTTCCTGGATGGTCACGATTTTTTAGACCAATGACCACCCTGTCCTTCCTGGTCCATCCTATCCCCCTGCTTATCACTGCGGAACCCTTTTCTTTTAAGGCCTGACCTCCTCTTCTCACTACCCTCGGCCCTGCTCGAACCAACACGCGCACTATGGCGCTTGATGTCATCAAATATTTGCGCATACTTAATTGCCTCTGCTAAGTCTTTAGGCTATAAGGGCTCTACGTACTTGAGGTAATCATCTTTGAGGCCTCTTTTAAAGCCTCGCAATGTCTGAAATGCATCGATCCCCTTTAGCTTGAGTACTATCTCCCTATAGTCTGAGATGTATTGAGTCAGGGATTTGTTCTCCATCGAGCACTTGTCCCATAACTCCCAGCTTCTCTCCGCCTCATTAACAGGCAAAAACTCTTTTCGAAACATCGTTTCAAACTCCGTCCAAGTGGCAGGACGAGTTGTCAAACTCATCCACTACTTGTACGCTTTTCCGGTTAATGAGAGGCTAGCCTCTACGAGCTGCACCCGGGCTAGGCTGCTATCGCAGCGTATGCAAGTCTGACCACTTCGCTAGAAACATGTTGACCGAGTCCTTGTTTCTCTCCTTTTCCTTGCCACCAAAACTAGGCGGCTTCAAGTCTTTCAATAACGACAAAGCTGTCTCTACGGACGGCCCTGCAAGTGCATTAGCCTGTACTCCTGCAACCACTGGCAAGGCTACGCTCACCTGTGCCGAAAGAGCTTGTCTATCACGAGGAGTCGGAATACTAGCCGGGTGGGCTGTCAGTGCGTCTAACCGTGTGGAGATGCTTTGTAGCATCGTGACTAAGTTAGCCTGGACTTTACCCATATTGTTTAGTTTTGCATTATGATATTTAAAAAGTCCACTAGAGAGCTCCGTCTCTCTGTCAGGACGTCAACAGGGTCCAATAGGTCATAATCGTCGTCATCATATTCCAAGAGGCCCTCCTCGGTCCCCTCGGCGACGTCGGTGTTCATGTCATCTGGCTCATCGGCCAGAAAGGGGTTATCTGCTACTACTGTGGCCGTTGCGGGCTCGTTGGGTCCTAAGGCAGGATCAACAAACGAGGAGGGAGCTGGCGGATCACGCGTGATCGACGAGCGCACTCCGGACCGGACAACGGTCGGGCGTATACGGCCTGACAATTTGGTCGGGGTCAAACCCGCGAGGACGAGAGGCTTGAAAACCCTAGAGAAGTAGAAGGCGGTGGGGACACACTACGCCTAGCAGACATATTTTAATTCTTGCACAAAGAAAAATGCGAGAACTCGAAAATTACAAAAACGCTAATAAAATGAGCAGTGGTGGAGAGAGAATAGTCACCCCCTTACGGTCGCCTGCAACTGTCGTCGACTGCCGATTTGTGTTGCGCTGCGAGCCTCTACAAGCGTCGCTACTCCGGGATGCTCCGTCTGAGAGAAAGGTGCCTGCAATGGAGCACTTGGCTGTGTGCAATGGGGAGAGAGAGAGAGAGAGAGAGAGAGAGAGAGAGAGAGAGAGAGAGAGAGAGAGAGAGAGAGAGAGAGAGAGAGAGAGAACCCTTCCTTCCAGCTATGGCCGCCTCCCTCCACACAGTTGATTGTGGAGATAAGGATAAGATTTTATTGAATGGTTGAAAACCATTGAGAGGGCTCCGGTCCCCGGTCACGCACAGACCCTGACCAAATGAAACTGACCAAATGATACCAATGTTAGATTACCGTAGCACCACTACGGGCGCTACCACCACAGGAGGGGACGGCCTCTGGCTCACCACCCCCTCAACCCCCAGGCTGTATAGTGTGTGGCCTATCGTCCACACTAGCCTAGCCGCCCATGACTCTGCATGGGCGTCCTCTCCCACTGAACCCCGGATGGCCATATCCTCGGTGCTCTGGCTGAGGCGTTGACACTAAAGCCCCGTCTAGCCATCCGGTCTGCCGCCGTCGGTCTCACAGGCGTTACAGCCTATGTGACAAAGCTTCTTTGCACACTTTCCAAACCAAGTCCTTTAAATATGGCCAGAATAATGCAATAAAGAATTCAACAGATATAGGGGACTTCTCTCTTCCAAGCTTTAGAAGGGACACCCAATGTTCATCAGCATCTATCTCTCTCAAGCCACGTGGAAGAAGAAGGGAGGGAAGAAAAAAAAAGGGGGGAGGGAAAGAAATTGAAACAGAAAGGAATAAAGGGGATGGAGGGGAGTAAAGATTGGAAGGGTTTTAGAGAGAGAAGGGGGGAGTAAAGATTGGGAGGATTTTAGAGAGAGAAAGGGGGTGCCTTTGTGCATGTGTGGGTGAATGTGCACACGTAGGTGTGGGCATGTGCGAGTGTGCGGTGCACGGTGCAGATGAGTGGGGTGCATATAAGTGAATGCAAGTGTGTGTACATGCGAGAAGGTGGGTGCACGTGCAAGCGGGTGTGCATGTGCATGAAGGTAGGCGTACATGCAAGTGTAAATGTGGGTGTGGTGCACATGTGTGTGCAAGTGTGCACGTGCAAATAGGAATGGATATGTGGCTATGTTGCAAGGTGGGTGTGCACATGCATGTGCCCATGTGGGTTTCGTATACGTGGGTGTGTGAAGTGCAAATATGTGAAAATGTGTGCACACGTGCACATGCAAGGTGCAAATGGTTGTGGGGGGGTGCATGAGGTGTAAATAGGTGTGCACGAGCACGTGAATGTGTGTGCACGTGTGGGTTGCAAGTGCATGTGCACACATGCATGAGGCACAAATGTGTATGATGCACATGCATGTGTAAAATGTGTGCATGTAAATGTGTGCACATGAGGTGCAAAGGTGTATATCTATGTGCACATACACATGCATGTTGTGCAAATGGATGGATGGGTGTATGATGTGCATGTGCGCATGAATTTACATGTGTATACAAGGTACAAATAGGTGTACACACATGTGGGATGTGTATACATGTGCGAATGGGAACGTGTGGGATGCACGTGCATGTGCATATAAGGGTACATGCATGTGCAAATATGTAAATGGTGTGCTCATGTATGTGTATGAATATGTGTGCATGTGCATGTATGGTGCACGTGTGTGTGTGTGTGTGCATGGGTGCATCCACATGCAAATGTGTAAATGGGTGTGCACACATGCATGTGTAATTGTGTGGGCCACACATGTGTGTGCACATGTGCACGAGGTGTAAAGGTGTGCAAAAATTGGCATAATTTTCTAGCATGCAAGAAAGAGTAATTAAAAAACCATTTTTCATCTTCTTCACCTAAAATTGAGTCATCTCTACACCACTAGAAGTTCTAAAGTTAGCAAGGAGAAGGGAAGTTTCCAAGTAAAGGGACATGAAGCATGGGAGAGCCACCTAATAACTAATTCTAAATTTTCGGTGGCGGCTAATATCCATATCTTATGATTATTTTATAAATGCCTAGACTATAGCAACCTTAGCTTTCCCTAAGGTGTGGTCATCATGAGTGATAAAATGCCCATATATCATCTAAGGCGAATATAATTTCTCATTAGTTATTTAATTTTAAGATAAAAACCATGGTATTGGAGCTTCTTTACATTGGCCATTTTACACCTGCATAGCAACCTTAAACCCACATATGAACCCCAATCCAAGTCATCCTAGCCCTGACAAAGTATCACACACCAAGGTTTAGAAGGAAAGGTTGACGGACTTAATTACAAGTTTAATTTCACAAAAAATTACACTAAACCAAGTTTTTTTAATTCTTAGTGAAGGGCTTATCAATTCTCAAAACATTGGCTAAGCATGCTAGTTAACTAAAGCAGCTTAAAAATATCTGGAGTAAAAGCTTCAACCATAATCCCTAGGAAAATTTTGTTTATTTCTTGCTCTACTTGTTGATTCATGCAGTGACCCAACTATTTACACAAGAAGAGATTTTAAAAGAATCTAGCAACTAAACTGATAAAGTTAGGCCCCAAGGGTGCAAGCCCTCTTCAAAGAACCTGCATCACACAAGACCATATCAATTTCTTATTCAATTATGGGCTGTCCACCATAGGTCGTTTATAGGCTTTCTCAAGAATATGTCTTCTAAGTCTTGAGCTATCTGATATACATAGCCTTTTGTTAAAATAAAGATTTCCATCTTCCAAGATAAATCCTTATGTTTTAGGTTTTTCTTCTCTTTGTTGGAGTTTGAAGAATAGGTCCGAAAAATTAATCTTCAACAACAAAAGATTTTGTGCTAACTGTATTTGGTCTGAAAAATACATTATAGCTAATGTAGAATTTTGATACACTATCTCTGCTTCATGTTTAGTTGTGATTGAATAAAAACCCATTTCAAGCTCTTGTGCTTTTTGGACATGATTCTCATGTTCAACCTCACTCTTAGAGTAAACTAGAATACCATCAAAGAATACAAGAACAAAATCATCCAATTGTTCTCGATATATGTCAGCTATTAATTTGTTAAAGGTTGTCGGTGCATTTGTTAACCCAAATGACATCACCAAAAACTCACAATGCCCATATTTGGAGTTAAAAGCAATTTTGGGTATATCTTCTTCCTTAATCCTAATCTGGTAATACACTAACTTCAAATCTATCTTGGCGAACTAATGGGCACCATGAAGTCTATTAAGGAGTTCATCAATGCCAGGTATAAGGTACTTATTATTGATAGTATGTTGGTTAAGGCCTTGATAATCTACACATAATCTAAGGGATCCATCCTTCTTCTTCTGAAATAAAGTAGGAGCTCCCCACGGAGATTCATTGGGTACTTATTATTGATAGTATGTTGGTTAAGGCCTTGATAATCTACACATAATCTAAGGGACCCATCCTTCTTCTTCTGAAATAAAGTAGAAGCTCCCCATGGAGACTCACTGGGTCGTATAAATCCTTGGTTTATGAGATTTTTCAGTTGGTTCTTCAATTTAATTGCTTTGGGCACATACATTTTATAGATTCTCTTCAATTTAATTGCTTTGGGCACATACATTTTATAGACTCTCTTCAATTTGATTGCTTTGGGCACATACATTTTATAGATTCTCTTCAATTTAATTGCTTTGGGCACATACATTTTATAGACTTTCGCCATAGAATTGGCACTCATTTCATGATCTAATTCCTAGTGGGGTGGTAGTTGGGTGAGTTCATCAAGAAATACATCAACATATTCATTAAGCCAACCTAGTTCATATCCTTCAGAAAGAGTTTTAGGCTTGTTGAGCTTGACGACATAAATAATATGTCCCTTTTTCAATCACTTACTACATGCAAAGGTGAGTGACCTTGCTTCCCTTGAAGTTGAACCTTGTTGAAGGAGTTATCCCTAAAAATCACTATGCCTTGACTACACAAAATATCAGCTTGCTTTGCTATAAGCCACTCCATTCCCAATTTTCTATCATAGATTCCTAGAGGCTATACCCAAATTTTTCTATCATAGATTCCTAGAGGTAATACCCAAAATTTTTGAGAGGTTTCATTCTCGGCTAGGCTAAATTTAAGGTTTTCAGTTATTAAATAGGTTTTTCTCTTCCCTACCACCACTGGCTAATTTCACACTAAGCCCACGGAAGATTTCTATATGATAAGATTCAAATTTTTCACACAAGACAGAGACAAAAATGGATGGGTACTCCCAAAATCAATAAGAGGTAAATGGGATACCTCAATGAGATCCCTCAATTTCAATTGTTAAGCTTTTCTTGTTTTGTCCTCTAGCTTCAATTGGCAGCATGGATTTGACCTTGTTCATCTTCTTCTTCATCTAAGAGGGTAACCACATGAGCAATGCTAGTAGCTTGCATGGATCTTTTCACCGAATTGGTATTTCAACAAAGTTTAGGCTTGATACTAGCATAGGTGGAGATAGCTAGTGTCGTTGCTCCACATTTTGAAGCCAAACATCCTTTGTCAAAACACTTGAAACACCTGCCTCTCGAGCTCTATCTCTACGCTCAGGAGACAAATAAGATCCTTTAGACATTCTTGGCTTCTCAGGCTGAAAGCTTAAAACTTTGGCTTCAAAAGGTTGGTTATTGTGTGTTTTTACTCCAATTTAGTGGGTCAACTGGCTTCTTTTTATCCTTAAAAGAAGGCAAAGGAGGATGGCTAGGTCAAAGATTTTTAAGTTTATCTTTGGCCTTGATAACAACATCCATAATTGATGTTGGCCTTAAGGATTCTAGTTCACCTGATAGAGAAAGTTCTAAGCCATTAACAAACCTACTCAAGAGTTAATTTTTGGACATATCAGGAGTGCACTTGGAAAGTTAGATAAATTCCTCATGTTGGTAGACTCTTCCATGGGATGTTCCTTCATGTACAAGAAAGAATTTATTCGGTTCTGGTGGCTGGAGAGAAGATAATGACTCTCTAACGTCTCTTTGATCTGATTCCAAAACTTCCTAAAGGAGAGAAAAAGACCTCGGCCCATTATTAGCTTACGTCCACACATCACTACCATATAAATGGCTACAAATCCCTCATGTAGTGATAATGTGAACAAGTACAAGAATCATGTGTCTGATCAATCCCAAATAATGGCAATAAGCCTAAAGCTTTGCAAAAAGCTTTGAACTTCTCTTGTGAGAAAGCTTTCGTGAACATATCTACGCCATAGTGTCATGTGTAGAAGCATAAGCCAGGCTAATCTCTCCTGCAATGAGCCTCTCCCTGACATGATGATAAAACACCTCCATGTGCTTTGTGGGAGCATGAAACACTAGGTTCCTTGTTGCACTCTGGATGTTAGTGAAGATCTCCAGGTGGGGACTTTTATCCAACACCAAGATTTGCCAAAAGGTGTCTAAGCCATACACACTTCACGATCATTGTAAAAGCTGCCATGTACTCAACTTCACAGCTTGAAGTAGCCACCACCATTGGTTACTTCTTGTGATGAGCCATGATATACATGAATCACCAAGATGAGATCAAAAGCCACTAGTGGACACTTGCATGTTAT
The DNA here is from genome assembly GCF_041138505.1 of Cibotium barometz. NCBI lineage: Eukaryota > Viridiplantae > Streptophyta > Polypodiopsida > Cyatheales > Cibotiaceae > Cibotium > Cibotium barometz. The sequence continues at coordinate 32,973,473 of NC_141072.1, forward strand.
AATACCTAGCCCAATCGAAGTCACTGAAAGCATGCAGCTAAATATCACCCCTATGTCCTTTTGAATCGAGAATTTTTACACAATGAATTGTATAGTTCTAAAAAATAAATAATTTCTCTTTAATCATGGCTAACACAAGGTCTTCTTTGAACTAAGGTGTGTGATCCAAGTAAGCATGGGTCATATATACGTATACTACTTGAGCCATGATCCAAGTAAGCAAGGGTCATACATATATGTATACTCCTTGGTTCTCCAAACTCATCCCTTTGGAATATCTAGTAGTTCTATTACTAGACTTGGCTATTTTGATTAGGAAAAATAATATCTTCAAAATGAAGAGCTAACTTCTATTTCTCTTCTAGTGTGGATTGCAAGATGGTTAAAAATGATTCTAAGTATCTCGACTTTGAGTAAGAAGATGGCTTGTAGAGTTCAAACTTCTAGTCATCTAAAAAAAAAGTATCTAGGTTTTTAAAAAAGAGCTTAAAACAAATACTCATTTATTTCATTATTATGCCCTTTGAGAGGGAAAGATTTACATCAAACTTTAATTTTGGTCCTTGAGATCCACAAAATGGCAGAAACCCAAGGTAGGATACATATACAAGACAACTACCTTTGAACAAAGGATATAATAATCTAACAACGATCTTTGAAAAAGGGATATACATGCTAAGAACTATTTTGGTCCTTGAGATCCACAAAATGGTAGGAGCCCAAGGTAGGGTACAAATATGAGATTACTATCTTTTAATGAGGGATATACACAACCTAAGAAGTTGGTATTTTTTTAAAAGGCTTTTTAAACATAGGAAAGTGATGATCCAACAAGTTATCAAAGAACAAACTTCTTATTTAACTTTAGCTTCTCATAGACCATTTCAAGTAGGATGTTATCTTTAATATAATCATTTCTTGTTGGTCAATATGTGGTCCAGGTTTTCTACCCGCCAACAAAGTTTCTTCTCTTCATAGGTCCGAAAGAGAATTTTTCATTTAAAAATGTGTGTCCATAATTTTTCATTTTTAAAATAAGTGTGTATAGTGTGTGTGTGTGTGTGTGTGTGTGTGTGTAAGAGAGTGTGAATGTGTATGGAGTATGTGCCTGTGTGAGTGTGTCATGTCTAGCATGGTATTTTTCATTTAAAAATGTATAGTCCATATTTTTTAATTTAACAGTGCATATACGAGTGTATATAGCCAATATATCTGAAAATATCAAGGACTATATATCTCCTATAATTTAAAAGATCATAATGTGTAAGGGATTTATGAAAATAATGTATAAGGGATTCACGTATGGCCCATTTTTTTCATGTAAAAATAAATGTATATATCTATGTTATATGTCCATGTGTTCATGTATGACCCAATTTTTTCATTTAAAAATAAATGTATATATCTATGTATTCTTATATGTTATGTATGCATTTAAGTATATATATGTTATATGTGTGCATATGTATATTTGAGAAAAAACGTATGTATAATGAACATATATATATTTGAAAAAAACTTATGTAGAATAGAATGTATAATATCAAGAATTTTTATATGTTTTTATATATTTAGAAAATGTATGTATAATGAACATATATCTGTTTGAAAAAAAAACTCATATAAAATAGAATGTATAATATCAAGGATTTTTATACGTTTTTCAAGATGCACAGGCTCATGCCTTGATTACACTTTCTGTCAAACGTAACATCACCCCACATATTCGTTTAGCTAAAACAGCAAAACAGGCTTGGGATATTCTAGCTGGTTTGTATGCAGGTCGTAACGAGGCAAAAATCGCTTACCTACGTAAAGAGCTAGAATTGAAGATTATGCAGGAAGATGATGACATGAATGTTTTTCTTGCTGAGATTAAAGATCTCAAAGAACAGTTGATTTCTGCAGGTGAGATTATTCCTGATCATTCTCTTGTGCAGACTGTTCTTGATGCTTTACCTGAGACATATCAGACTTTTGCTTCCACGTGGAGACTTCTTAATGAGGACAGACCTGATGCTGTCAAGTATGATACTTTAGTCAACAAGCTCTTGCAAGAAGCGCAGTCCAGGAAAAATAGGGCCAGGCAGCGTGCAGTTGATCAAGCATTTATTGCTGCCCAGCAGCAGAGAAGAAGTGGTAAGGCAGCCCCTTCCACTGTTTCTTCTCCTATTAGTAGGTCTGCAACTTCTTCTCCTTCCACAGGTAGCAACAATAAGTCTGAGAAGGCTCTTGATAAAGGCAAGAAAAAAACCAGGTGCAACTATTGTAAGGCAAACTATCATGTCATTAAGAATTACCCTAAGCTAAAGGCTAAAGAGGCAAAGAAGAAAGAGTCAAATGCAGCCACAATAGCGGATGCTTCTACAAATGCAGATTCTGCAAATGTTGTGCAGGATACAGAATGGGCGTTTAGCGTGTATTGCCAATATAACCCATCTGTACATGATGCATGTTTGGCAGTTTCTATTGACTCTCATGTATGGTATTTTGACAGTGGTGCTACAAAGCACATTACCTCGCATCGTGAGATGTTCACTTCTCTTGAGGTTGTCCCTAATGGGAATACTGTCACATGTGCCAATAATGCTTCTTACCCAGTAAAGAGCGTTGGTAAAATTATGCTTATTGCTGCAAATCGCAGCGCTTTCACACTTTCAGATGCTTTGTATGTGCCAGGGATAAAGAAGAATCTATTGTCTATCTCTGCGCTTTGCTAGACTTGGATTTGTAGTCAAATTTGTGGATGACAGATGTACTGTTCATGATTTGACTTCTGGTGATACGATTATTGCATCTGGCACCTTGTTTCGTGGGCTGTATAGGCTCAATTCTTATGACAAGTGTGTGGAAGATTCAGCAAATGCAATTTTTGATGAAAAGGCAGTTTCAGATGCAAAACTATGGCATGCTCGTTTTGGTCATCTGAACTTTGCTAGTTTGCTGCGTTTGCAGAAATTTGATATGGTTGCTTCATTGCCCCCTCTTGAGGCACCATTGAAACATATTTGTGAAGGCTGTATTTTGGGCAAAATGCAGCGTTCTGCATTTCCAAAGGATGGTTCTGTGCGGGCCACTCACAAATTGCAACTTGTACATAGTGATGTATGTGGGCCTATGCAAACTCCGTCATTTGGTAAACACTTGTACTTCGTGACTTTCATTGATGATTACTCAAGGCATGCATGGGTATATCCACTGAAGGCAAAGTCCGAAGTGTTTTTGTGCTTCAAACAATTTTTTATTATGGTTGAAAATGTATCCAATTGTACTGTGGGCACCCTCCGTTCTGATCGAGGGGGGGAGTACATGTCTAAAGAGTTTGATGCATTTCTGGCTAGTCATGGGATAAAACACCAATGTACAGTGCCGTATACCCCTCAGCAAAATGGTGTTGCTGAGAGAAAAAACAGGTCACTTATGGAGATGGCACGATGTATGGTTAAGAGCCAAGCTTTGCCACATGCGTTTTGGCTTGAGGCTGTCATGTGTGCTGCATATGTACTCAACAGGTGTCTCACTAAGGCCTTGCAGTCTATTACTCCATACGAAGCTTGGCATGGCAGGAAGCCTTCTATTAGTCACTTGCGTGTCTTTGGTTGCTTGGCCTATGCTTTAGTGCCTATGCAACAACGCAAAAAATTGGATGATAAGGCTGTCAAATGCATTTTTGTTGGTTACAGTGCTGAAAGCAAGGGTTACAGATTGTAGCATCCGCAGTCAAAGCGTATCTTGATTAGTCGAGATGTTGTTTTTGTGGAAGATGCTGTGCAGCCTTTGTTATCATGTACCAAAGAAACAGGTGTGAGCTCACGGGATGTATTTGATACACTGTTGCCTCTATTTATAGGTGGGAATTCAAATGTAAGTCCTACTGAGGTAAATATTCAGCCTATGCAGATTTCAAACGACATCATAGATCAGCCTATTTTTGATGCAGATTTACAGGATGTAATTCATGAGGATAGGGCTGAAAATGAGTAGGCTAGAGGTATGCCTAAATGGCTGGTGCAAACCTTGCGTGATAGTAAGATTGATGCACCTATGCCTAGTCGTACTCGTTCAGGTTTTCAGCATGCCTCTTATACATCAGATTGTTATGCTTTGGCTGTGTCTAGTATGTGTGAAGAGGAAGAACCTCTTTCATTTGATGAGGCACAAAATTCAGAAAATTGGTTGGCTGCAATGCAAAGTGAATATGATGCTATAATAAAGAATGGTACATGGTCTTTGTGTGATTTGCCTATTGGTAAAAAGGCCATTGGATGTAAGTGGGTTTTTAAGTTGAAACGAAAGCCAGATGGCAGTGTTGATCACTATAAAGCTAGACTTGTTGCAAAGGGTTATGCTCAAGAAAAGGGCATTGATTTTGATGAGACCTTTGCTCCCACTTGTCGTATGACTACCATTCGTAGCATTTGTGCATTGGCAGCTGTACATCAGTTGGACATAAAGACTGCATTCTTGAATGGAGATTTGCATGAGGAGGTGTATGTATCGCAGCCTCGTGGTTTTGTTCAAAAAGGGCAGGAAAACAAAGTGTGCAGGTTGAAAAAGGCTTTATATGGTTTAAAGCAAGCTCCACGAGCTTGGTATGAAAAGATACATGCATATTTGACTGCACAAGGTTTTCAGAATAGTCCAACAGAAAGCACTTTGTATGCTAAACGTGTGGATGGTGTACATCTAATCATTGCTCTCTATGTCGATGACATGCTGCTCACAGGACCAAATGAGAGTCATATTGCTGATTTTAAGGCTGATTTGAATGCCTCTTTTGAGATGTCAGATTTGGGGCATTTGCATCATTATTTGGGGATACAATTTAAGCAGTGTGATGGAGGTATTGCTTTGTGTCAGACAAAGTACATTGAGACATTGTTGCGGAGATTTGGCCTTAAAGAGTGCAAGCCTATTGCTACTCCAATGGAGACAGGTTTGAAGTTGAGTCTTCATGATGCTGGAGATCACTTTGATGTCACACTCTATCAGACAGCTGTTGGTTGCCTCATTTATGTATGCATTACGAGGCCGGACATTCAGTTTGCAGTCTCACAGGTGAGCAGGTTTATGCATAGCCCAGGGTCTCAGCATTGGTGCATCTTTCGCTACTTGAGTGGCACCATACATCTTGGGTTGTTTTATCCCAAGGGGAGATCGTTGTCGCCAGATTTACATGCTTTTTCGGACTCAGATTGGGCTAGTTGCTATGACACAAGAGTGTCCACAAGTGGTTTTTGTTTCATGCTCGGTAGCTCATGCATATCTTGGTTGAGCAAGAAGCAACCTACTGTGGCCACTTCTAGTTGTGAAGCTGAGTACAGGGCAGCTTTCACAGCTACGGTTGAGTGTGTGTGGCTTAGACGGCTTATGGCTGACTTGGGTGTTGGACAGGAGTCTGCCACCTCTATCTTCACTGACAGCCAGAGTGCATTGGCAGTTGCGAGAAACCCAGTTTTTCATACTCGCACAAAGCACATTGAGGTGCATTATCACTATGTCAGGGAGAGACTCTCAGCGGGAGAGATCAGCTTGGCCTATGTGCCAACACAGGACAACCTATGTGCCAATACAGGACAACCTCGTCGATCTTTTCACAAAGGTGCTTCCTCATGAGAAGTTCGAAGCTTTCCGCAAAGCTTTGGGCTTGCTCCCCTTTGTGGACTGATCTACTTCGGGCATGGCACTCCCCTATACATGAGTGCCAGCTCTCGTTCACACCATCACTCCCAGGGGGGATTTGTTGCCATATATATATAGGCAGTGATGTGTGTGAACACACTTAGGATCGCCAGGGCACTTTTTTCCTCTTTAGGAGGTTTTTTTCCCCGGCTTGTATATATGCCCATCCTTCTAGGGCTAACTTATCTTTTGTACATTGACACAATCTAACACTTTGTGTTGTGTGCATTCTTGCTTCTTCTTCTCCAAGCTTTGTGTGCTTTCTTGCAACCCTAATTCCAACAAGTATCATGGGTTTTGAATTATTTTTTTGTATTAATAAAAACCTATATCTATTCATGTGGATACCTTTTTGACATTCATTCTTGTTTTTAAAAAAAGAAAAATAGAGAGATATTAAATTTCTTATACATATATATATATATATATATATATATATATATATATATGTATGTATGTATGTATGTATGTATGTATGTATGTATGTATATGTATGTATGTATGTATACATACATACATACATACATACATACATATATATATATATATATATACACACATACATACATACATACATACATACATGTATGTATGTATGTATATATATATATATATATAGAGAGAGAGAGAGAGAGAGAGAGAGATTTTATTAGCGTCTACAAAAAGACCCATTGCGTCTACAAAAGACCCAATGGGTCTGTGAACCTGGTAAGATGATTAGCTTTGCCAATGGTTGTTTCGACATAGACCTACTAGAACTCTTGAGCCTAGTGCTTAGGTTACCACTTAGGAAATAAAAGAATGCTAGATCAAACAAATAATTATTCCACTCAAGCGTAGTTGGGTCTTAATCTATTCTACGTATGTGTGATTTGGTTTGTGATTCACTGTTCGCATTATTTTAACAACCCATAATTTCTTATAGATTAAATAGAATTAAAATAAATGTTTCATTAATATTTCTTAATTATGTATGGTACGGATAGCGAGGAAGTCATTGGAGGTGTTCTATAGAATTAAAATAAATGTTTCATTAATATTTCTTAATGATGTATAGTATGGATAGCGAGGAAGTCATTGTGAGGTGTTCTATGGATGTTTTGTGGATAGAAGCCATCATGTCGAGTATTCATAACCTCAACAATTTGAGGCAAGAGTAGATAATGAGAAGCCTCAATGAATAATGCATGCTTTTAAGCGATGCCAAAGGAAACTAAAACCCTCTACTAAGTGGGTGCGACACAGCGATGTGGTAAGAAGACTCGAAATGAGAAGAAGACAGCAAACTTAACATCAGAGAAAATACTCCATTTGGTCGACGACACAAACTCTCATGTGTTAAATGTGGAGAGCTTGATCAGTTGATCTTAGTCAGTATGTAAGCAATCATGAAAGTGGGGAAAGTAGTACAACTCGAGAATCGGTTCGTCCCATTGTAAGTGGCAATCATGAGATCAAGGATATTGTCGAAGCTACCTACCTCCACGTAATGGATACATGTGTTGCTTTTAGAGAAGCACACCTTTGTGATGTTGGTTGTCAAAAGATAATTGATGTTATAAAAGAGCAGCAAGACAAGTTAAGTGCCCATGTAAATAAGCTTGGACTGGAAGTATCAACAAGTCACATTTAATAGGTTTGGGGCTTTACTTACCAAAATAAGTCGTAGATTGCAAACACATGAAATGCAATTGTGGAGTTAATCTTATGATCCTTTTGTAATGCTTATGACATTACTATCTTTTTGTAACTTTGGGCTCTAAGTACTGGAATGATAATGATGGTCCTTTTTGTCTCTTGGATAGTATGTGAAGAGAGAGATTGATTTATATATGTGGAGATGATGGTCCTTTTTCTCTCTCGGATAGTATGTGAAGAGAGAGATTGATTTATATATGTGGATATGATGGTCCTTTTTCTCTCTCGGATAGTATGTGAAGAGAGAGAGAGAGAGAGAGAGAGAGAGATTTATATATGTGGATATAATCTCTTAGTATTTATAGAGAATTTCTCTTTTGATGGTTTCTTATAGAAATCTCTTTTTATAAATATAAGAGATTATATGTGGATATAATCTCTTAGTATTTTATAGAGAATTTATCTTTTGATAGTTTTTTAATACAAATTTATCTTTTTATGGTTTTTGTCTCTTATATGTACATGGGGAGAGAGACAGAGAGACAGAGAGATTTCTAAGCTTGATTTGGTCGTACATGTATATTGAAAGTACATTGGATTTTTATAATGTTTTTGTAATATTTGTGACCCTTCTATTAGCTTTTTATAAGTGTGGACTAGTATAGCAAGGCTTCCATGCATGCAACATTGGTATCATAGCATTTAGGCTCAACCCAGTAAGCATAGTCCCAACAAGGAAGGTGCACAATTCTAGCATAATAATGCAACACGGTAGCAACAAATGGAGTGGTCGTCTGCAAATAAGAAAAGCTAGAGGAAGCATTCTTTGAGGGTATATATGCATAATGGGAACATCTTTAAGCTCTTAGATTAGTTTCAAAGGCCTAGCACAATAGGCATCTTCAGTTCTGGTAGGTGACCCACCGCTATGTTAAGGGTAAGGGAAAAGCAAGCATGGGGACAATAGTGGAACAAATGCTCGGTTCTACTGCTCAGTTCTTCAATAAGACTTAGAAGTGGAGATTAGGAGTGAAGGTGTTCAGACAAAAATATCAGTTAAAGTCAAAGTCAGTTAAAGAAGCAGAAGGCCAGAGCTAGTAGTCCAAGGAGGAAGGATGATAGAGTGTCCACCATGTCATCAATTTTAGCAAGAGGGAATGTCACATGCACGCTCGTGGCATGGCTAATCCCCAGCATGAAAAACTCATCGATGTAATTTCAAAGTAAAGAGGCGCCATTTATGAGATCGGCCTTGGTTTAAAATTAACACCACTAGGTAAGCGTAAGCCAAGGAAAACTATCTCACTATCTGTACTCTTCAATGCATTTAATTACATGGCTATGCTATGTTGAAGCCATTGATTCACACAAACATTACAGTTTTCAACATGAGAGAAACTTGAGGAGGAACATTTTTAGCTTTGTAGGATTAGTGATGGTTGTGAGGAAATAAGACGAGAGAATTTGAGCAAGTGTTCTAAATTGTTGCGATCTACTCAATGCAAACACAAAAAAGAGAAAGCCCAACCTAAGCATGAAACTAAACTCAAGGAAGGACACTACTCAAGAGACATGAGGTAGTCCCGAGGTGGTTTCAGACATACCCTCTTTTAGACATGTACTCCTAAAGAAAGATGAGAGGAGAGTTAAAGAAGAACTTGGTGTTTCTTATGACAATACATTGTATTTGAGACATACACTCTTTTATTCCTAGAGAAAGATTTGAGGAGTGTTGAGAAGAACATGGTGTTTCCTATGACAATACATTGAAACTGGAAGAGGACAAGGAAATCTTGAATTTATGTTAACCTGGTCCTAGGTTAAAAAAGAACATGGTAAATCCTATGACAATACATTGAAACTGGAAGAGGAGAAGGAAATCTTGAATTTATGTTAACCTGGTCCTAGGTTAAAGAAGAACATGGTGTTTCCTATGACAATACATTGAAACTGGAAGAGGAGAAGGAAATCTTGAATTTATGTTAACCTGGTCCTAGGTTAAAGTGGGATAAGGATGATTTAAGAATCTAAGGTAAATTGTTAACCTTACCTAGACAATTTTCCCTAATTAGTTTAGCCTCAGGAAGCCGTTGGTTAGAGGTTGGACATATGGGCCAATGTTGGGAATTTACTGAGTAGGAATCTACACCCCTATAATTAGGATATTTTGGGGGTAGGGGTCTTCCATTTTGTATCAAGGTCAATATGTTATTTTAGTAGAGAGAATTCCCTAGTTAACTAAGGAATTCTGGAGAGATAATCCAATTGTCTGAAGATTGTTTTAAAGCTTTGTTCAGGTGTGTTAAGAGTGTCAACATTATATTGCGTTGGAATGCTAGCTGTTTCTTTACGCCAAGTTTGGTGCTTTATTCAATGAAATTAAGTGCTTTAGGAGCTTCTACATAGATATATATGGCAAGCATGGTGTGTTTATACATAGGTTGGCAAGTTAGGGACCATGGGGCCCATAATGGGCTTCAAATATAAGGCTTATCTCTACTTACCCTTCGAGGACGAGCATTTTTTTTTTGTAATTGGCTGGAATTAGAAAGTCAAAAAACACACACACCTGTGCATGCCATCGCTTTCGCAATGAGGGCTTGAACCCATGACCTTGGGACTCTAGAGAAACACCTCTCTCTACTGCACTGATTTGTGATCGACAAATAAGAATCCAAGAATACTCTTGCTCGTTAGGGACGGGTCAAGCCACTAGTCTTGGTAATATGACATAAATTTCAAGGAGGGGGCACAACCCATTCCAATACCAATATCTGGAGTTTATTTATTTTAAGTGTTTAATCGCATTAATAATCATGTGTGAACCTGCAGATCGGTTAATTTGGTATCAAAGCATAGCTTTCTTTTTAACGGTCCTATGACTAGGAAATTCACTAGCCAAAGGCCTACCAGTCCACTGTGCATCCTTACCCTTACAACTTTGTAAGGAGAATGTGGAATGTTTTCTTGTAGATCGTGATGAGAATCTGAAACTTGACCCCACCTCTACTCTAAGGTGTGTGGCCAAAGTACCGACACACAATGTAAGTGGTGGTAGGAGTACACTTGTGCCCACCTCTCCCAAGTGTGTGGTCAGAATACCAACATGGAGAGCAAGTGGTAAGAGTTTTGGAACTGATTTGGGACTAGACTCAACTGATACTATTCTCATAGTCTATGTGGATTGGAATGGGTGTTACTTGTAGACTCATGGCAACTTTACTCTTCACCTAGTATTCTCCAAATCTGTGTGTTAAGTAGCCTCAAGTGGTACAATTCTTAGAGTGGATTGGATTGGGTGTTGCTTGTAGACTCATGGTGACTTTACTCTTCACTAGTGCTCTCCAAATCTGTGTTAATTAGGCTAAAGTGGTACGATTCTTAGAGCCTAAGGCTGAGTGACAAGTAGAAATATTCTTCATGCTCATTTATACTTGGCAAGTATGATTCCCGCATCTATGCCAAGTGGAGGATCAAGGATATGACTCTTGGCTCCTTAGGATCAAGTGGTGATCCTTGAGTCAAGTGGTATAATTCCAGGGCCCTGTAACTTCTTGTAAGGCTTGTCGAGATCAGGATCAAGTGGTATGATTCCCAAATCCTTGGGTCAAGTGGTATGATGAGCTCATCTATCAAACTCTTGAAGAGATCACATGCAAGCCTTAAACTTGAAGGCTGCAATGGGCATCAAAGCCATTTTAACCTTCAGATGAAGACTACTACTAAAAAGAATCTTGCAAATAAAGGCCATAAAAGTATATTTTCCTTAATAGTGGGCTTCAAATGAAGGCCAAGAAAGCACCCATGCCTTCAATTTTGAAAATTTTGAAGTCTAGGGTAGGGTTGCAAATTTCATGCCAAATCGAATGTATAATACAATCTAGATATGAGTATCGAGCACCTTGGATATCTTGTTCAAAGGAACAGGAACTTAGGCCTTGCATTATGGAGAGCTTGACAGCTGATAGGAAAGCTAGTTGCTTGGAAAACACGCTAAAAAATGATATGTTTATTACCAAAGGTCAAAATGTTTTAATGTTGGGCCTCCCATGAGAAAAATCGTTCACACCCATTATATTATTTGGGTGCGGAGGACATGAGCATGGACAATGAGGTCACTGGTTTTTTACCTTAGCTTTGTAATCTTGGGCAAGGCAAAGTGTTGCCTCACTCTATCTATATTAGTGTAGTCGTACATCTGTACCGGCTATTCTTATGTATCTGGTTAAAGTGCATGATTGTGATGTACCATCTACACTTGAATCTTGGTATACTTCTTGTACCAGGTGTACTACTAATATCTACTATACGTGACAACTGTACTTGCTCATGTTGACAAGCATGTCACGCATGTTTTTGAGCATTTTGGCCATAAAATACTTGCAAATTTTTAAAATGCCCATAAAAAATTACACTAAAATACCAAAAAACTTGTTATATTTCATCGAACCCGTCAATTTTGAAGGGCAAGGGTGCCCATAAAAAATCAAGATTGGTTGGATGCCCTGTGGGCTAGGCGTGTGGATCTTTGGCAGGTATCATCTTGGCTGATTTTTGTGCCGCTTGGTGGAATTCCATATGGATCCATGGTTCTTTGGTTTGACACGCTTTGTGCTAGATAGAATTTCCTGCTTCCATGGACAACATATCTCTGCATGAGATTGGAGATCCTTCAGGCTACTTTTCTAGGGGAGCATTTTGGTACCAATGTGGTGTCTAATATTTAAATATGCATGTGGTGGATAAACTATGTGTCGTCATTTGAAGTGTTTAACCTCGGATTGGTTACATTAAGGACAAGAAGAAGGCTGTTCCAAGATAACATTACTCCCCACTAAAGAGTGATTCTTTACTTCTACTTCTATCTGAAGGTTGAAGAACCATATTTAAGTCCCCACCCATGATGTTGATTGGTAAACCTTGATTGCCAGTCTCCCACAATCTTTGACGACTGTCAGAATTATTATGGGCATTCACATTAAGAATGTTCCATTGGTCTTGTCCTTGTTCCATTGGTCTTGTCCTTGACTAATGCTAAGCCATAGCCATCTTCTCTCAGAATCCTATTCCCAATGCTGAATCGTCCATTTGTTAGAAATTCTACTACAGTTCCTCCTCTTTCATGTATCTCCTCCAAGGCCAATACACTGAAATTGCTTGAGACAATTCTTAGTTTGATCTATCTTCTGCAATTTTGACTTCCTTTGTCTCCCTGGGGGACTTTCCTATGTCTTTTTATCTTGCAATTCTAGAGTTTCCCTGTTGATTCTATCTTCAAGCCAATCAAGTCCTTCACAGTTTCTCCTTCCGAAGCTACAGCTATTGGAATGAAGGATGGGTGGAGATTTAAGGTCCCCACAAACTATGGTACCTTTACCTAGTTTTATTGGGGGCTACTATTATTCCACCTCTTGGCTAGAACCCCCTAGATTTTTCTAGTCATATCTAAAAAATCTTCATCAACCTCAGTCTAGAGGAGCATCTGGCATGTGGGAGGCGTAGCCCGTGAAAGCCTTAACGCGTGAAAGTTTAGGTGCAGGGCTTAAGCCATGAAACTTCTTAAGCCATGAAAGTTCAGGTGATAAATCCGTGAAATAACAAAGTTTAATGTGTGGTGTTTTTGAGTGAAAATAAGTGTGAATGTGTATCTATAGCATGTCCCAAACTTCCGAGTGCGATAAAGTGCAATGTTCAGTGTCCTACCCAAGGGTTGTTATAAATTCTGTGAAATAGCAGACTACTATTTCACAGGTTCAGGAAACCCTTGCCCTTGTGAGGCGATTAAGGGTGATGATACACATAGCATGCAAGTAGAATATATACAAGTCATGGCAACTCAAAAATAGAATGATGATTGTTGAGATATCGAGCTCATCTAGTGAGGCGGTGGACACTAATGACCCGCCTGGGGGATAGGCCCCACACTTACACCACTGGCATGGTTGGTGAGATCTTGGGTGATATGCGGCCAGTGGGATGACAGGCTGTGTGACAGCCATTCTAGAGACTGGCATAGTTATAGCGCCAACTCATTTAGTTGGGTTCACACTATAGAGAACCCTTGTATGTATTTGGTTGAGTACCTTTCATATTGTGTGTACTCTTATCTTAGTATATGATGTGTTGTGTGTTGAGTGAAGGAGAAGAAGATTTTCAGCCTCTCACCTTGTGTGTTCTCTATTAGGGTTTTGTGAGTGTGTGTGTGCTTGCAAGAGCTCAAGCTCTCTTCCCCCTGCATCTTTTCATGGTATCAGAGCCTGGTTCGTGCTAAGGGCTGAGCTGCAAGCAAGAGAACCACAGGAAGCGGTACGAGGGTAAGAGCTTCAACTACTCTTCCCTATTTGTGTTGGTGACTACACCCTTGTCGGGAGCTCTACGGCGGCAGGCACCGGCAAACGATCTCTGATTGAGGAGCTTTTTGAAGAGTATTTTGGAGTTGGGTTTGAATGTGAAGATGTAAAGCTGTTTTTGGAAATAAATATATATATAACTATTGTTCAAAAAGAATCCCCTATCTCTTCTTTTTTGATTCACTTTTATATATTAAAGAAAAGAAAAGAAAAAACCTCCTCTAGCTCAAGCTGCTGTGTGACCCGGCCATTAAACACCCCGGTGTTGCCCCTTTGCGCCGCCACCACTGCCGCGCTGCTGCCTGTTAGCCCCCATCTCTGCGCCGCCTGCACCCTCGCTATGGCCCCGCCTGCACCACTCCCTTTGCCTTGATCGCCCAACTTACACACATTTAAACAGGCTGGTGTTCTGAGGTTTGTTTCCTCTCTCACTGCGTTTTGATGGTGCTTTGGTGGAGTTTCAAACAAACCTGCTTCCCTAGATGTTGTTGCCTCATGATTTTTCATCGCGAAGGGGAAAAGAGATTGGTGAGTGTATGGAGAAGACCACACGCCTCTTCACCAACATCATTGGCCACACAAGCCAACCGGCCTCCTCAACACCATCACCAATGCTTCCACAAGCTACCAGCCCTGACCTCTCCATACCACACCTGGGAGTAAAGCTACAGGGCAAGTGTACTGTCCTATCGAACGACATTCTTTAGGCTGAAAACGCGTTTCGGGCACGTTTGGACCTCCGTTTTTCAAAAAGCAGGCGATTTCGAGCATTGCGGGTAAGTCATCGATTCTCTGCAAAACTCTGTTTTAAGAACTGCAGGAAGACAGATTGGCTGTGCAGACACAGTGTGTGCTGCAAAGAGGTCAACAGTTGCCATTGGGTGTATGTATGCATATTGAAGTCACTGGTTGTTGTGACATTTGAGAGTACTACAGTACCGCTGCATAAATATAGCAGTTTGTGCAGGACAAACTAGAGTGCATATTGAAGTCACTGGTTGTTGTGACATTTGAGAGTACTACAGTACCGCTGCATAAATATAGCAGTTTGTGCAGGACAAACCAGAGTGCTGTTTGTGGTAAAATTGTGTGTCTGGCAAGATGTCAAATGATGGCATAACCCAGATTGTGGCTGAGAAGCTTGATAAGAACAACTTCCATGCTTGGAGGTTCAGGTTGACGAATTTCCTGATGGGAAAGGGCTATTGGGACTACATAGAAGGTGAGCATGAAGAGGCACCAGAGATACCGGACATAAATCAGCCGACTGCTGCAGATGTGAAAGAGTTTAAAGACTGGAACCAAAGAGTCAGAAAAGTTATGTACCATTAGTATACAGGACACCATGATTGGGCACATTTAGGATGCCAAGTCTCCCAAGGAGGCGTGGGACACCTTGGTAAAACTCTATGAAACAAATACCAAGGCACGTAAGATACAGTTGAAGAATGAACTTCATACTGTGGAGAAAAAGAGCATGTCTGTGAATGACTATGCATTGAAGATAAAGGGTATTGTGGAATCCCTTGCATCTATTGGTGTGTCAGTAGGATGATGATGATAAGGTGGAAGTCTGTCTACGTGGTCTCGGGCCACAATACAAGGCGTTCAAGACGTCTATTCAGACTCGAGAAAACATTCCCAACTTTACGGATTTGGTGTCTATTATAGAAGAGAAGAGCTTGGGTGAAGATCAACAGTCTTTACAAAACAAAAATAGTTCAGAGCAACAGGCCTTCTACACAAGTTCAGGTAGAGGACGAGGTAGAGGAGGCCGTGGACGCGGTCAAGGAGGTGGCCGAATAGGTAATCAGAATTATGGCCAGCAGCAGTAGCAGCAACAACAGTCCCAGAATACACAACAACAACATCAACAACACACAGGTGGAAGAGGCAAATTCAGAGGCAGGGGGAGTCAAAGAGGACGTGGAAATTGGCAAAGGCAATATAATGATGCACGTGAATGCTTTTATTGTGGTAAGCCTGGACATGTGCAGGCAGAATGTTATAAGAAGCAGGCTGACATGCA
This sequence comes from Cibotium barometz, assembly GCF_041138505.1. Taxonomy (NCBI): domain Eukaryota; kingdom Viridiplantae; phylum Streptophyta; class Polypodiopsida; order Cyatheales; family Cibotiaceae; genus Cibotium; species Cibotium barometz. The sequence goes on from NC_141072.1 coordinate 32,989,172, forward strand.
AAATGGGAAAGTACAACAGAACAACTATGCATCCTCAAGAAGAAATAATGAGGATAATGAAAGGTTGTTTGTAATGCAACATGTCGTGAATGCCATGTCTGAAAATGTTGAAGCAGCACAAAAAGATGATGTACGGTATGTGGATTCAGGTGCTTCGAACCACATGACAAGTCATGGAGAGTGGTTCAAGGAGATGAAAAACCTTGAACGACCAGGTTTTGTGGAAACAGGGGATGACACTGCTCATCCAATTGCCCATGTTGGAGATGTGTCATTGTCTATATGCAGGATGGCAAAGTGAAGTACCTTGCAGATGTACTTCACATTCCGAACATAACAAAGAATCTGGTTTCAGTTGGCCAGATGATTGAGCAGGGTTTGCAGGTTCGGTTTAACCCTGATGGTTGTTATGTTGAAGACTTTAAAGACAAGTGCAGGTTGGTTGCAAAAGGCAACAGAGTGGGCAGAATATGTTTATGTTGAATGTAGACATGCTTGAAATGAGTGCTGCGATGTTTGCAAATGGTTCAGGGATTGTTGCAGACACAGACATTTGGCATAAAAGAATCGGACATGTGAATGTGCAGAGAATGAAGTCTATGCAGACTAAAGGAATTGTGACAGGGCTGCCAAAGCTTAAAGTGGAAGGTATGCAGAGAATATGTGAAGCATGCCAATTTGGAAAGCAAGCAAAGCATGTATTTTCACGTAACAGATATGTGAGCAAAAATGCACTAGATGTTGTGCATTCAGATGTATGGGGTCCTACGAAGACCATGTCTATGGAAGGCTGCAGGTATTATGTGACATTCATTGATGACCACACAAGGAAAGTGTGGATATATTTCATGAAGGAGAAGAGTGAGGTCTTCACTCACTTTCAGAATTTCAGAGTTTTGGTTGAAAAGCAAACAGGGAAATATGTAAAGTGCCTAAGGTCAGATAAAGAGGGAGAGTACTTCTCCAATGAGTTCTCTGAATTTTTGAAGAAGAATGGTATTCGGAGACAGTTTACATGCAGATACACTCCACAGCAAAATGGAGTTGCTGAGCGGAAAAACAGGCACATTGCTGAGATTGCGCGAGCATTGATGGAAGAGAAGAATATGCCGCATAGCTATTGGGCTGAGGCTATTTCTACAGCAGTATACATCATGAATAGGACTCCAACTGCAGCCATACATGATGTAACTCCAGATGAGAGGTTTACTAGCAGAAAACCTGATTTGTCTCATCTGAAAGTCTTTGGATGCATTGCATATGTGCATGTGCCAGATGAGCTAAGAACTAAGTTGGATCCAAAAGCTGAAAAATGTGTGTTTATTGGATATTCCCTTGAGCAAAAGGGATACAGGTGTTATAACCCTGCTACACGTGAGTTGAGGGTAAGCAGGGATGTTGTCTTTGATAAGATGAGCAGCTGGTATGCTGCTGAAAAAGAGGCTGTTGGGGCTGATGTGAGTGGAAGTGTGGTTGCACAGAATGCAGGTCAGCAATCACAGTCTTTGAGTGGACCAGGAGAGTCCTCATCTAGTGGGTCTGTTGATAGACCATGGAGTGGCAGGCTGCGTCATAATACCAGTCCTGCAAATGTGATTAGTACATCACGTAAAGGAAAAGAGAAAGTGGTTGAGCCCCTTGGTATGCCTGACATTTCTGCAGGGCATTCTCATGTTGATGGAGAGTCTAGTGGCTCAGATATGAGCCTTGATGAGGAGCTTGGGATCCCAGCTATGAGAACACCTGGTGTAAAGAAGGCTATGAAAGCCATGAATGAAAAGCTGTGAAGATCTGGGAGAGTGAAAAACCCTGTGCAGAGGTTTACCTATGATGGTTATGTGGCACATCACTATGCATATATGGCAAAAGTTGTGCGGGTTGTAGAGCCCACATGCATTGATGAGGCTGTTGAAAATGTGTGTTGGGAGAAAGCTATGGATGAGGAGATGGATGCACTATATGGAAATGATGAAACTTGGGATTTAGTGCAATTGCTTGAAGGCAAGAAAGCCATTGGATGCAAGTGGGTGTACAAAGTAAGACATAACAGTGATGGAAGCATAAACAGGTATAAGGCTAGGTTGGTAGCCAAAGGATATGCGCAGACATATGGCATTGATTATGAGGAAACTTTCAGCCCAGTTGCCAAGATGGCAACAGTGAGAGTTGTGATAGCAGTGGCTGCGTCAAAACAATGGTCTTTACATCAGATGGATGTAAAGAATGCATTCTTGCATGGGGATTTGCAAGAAGAAGTGTATATGTTGCAGCCACCTGGTTATGAGGATGTGGGTCACCCCGAGCATGTTTGCAGGTTGAAGAAAGCCTTGTATGGCTTAAAACAAGCACCAAGAGCATGGTCTGACAAGATTTCTGAATATCTTGTCACTATTGGCTTTCATGTAGCCAATGCAGATTTCTCGCTGAATGTGAGACATGGTGATAGAGGGGTTGTGCTTGTTGTCATCTATGTAGATGACTTGATCATTACGGGGGACCATGATGCAGAGATCTTTGATGTAAAGATCTTGCTTAGACAGAAGTTTGAGATGAAGGATCTGGGGGAGCTCAGATATTTCTTGGGCATTGAGGTGATTAGGTCAGTGCTGCTGCTGTGACTTGGAGCAGCAAGAAGCAACCTACAGTTGCTCTATCCAGTACAGAGGTCGAGTACAGAGGAGCTGCTATGGCAGCATGTGAGGTAGCCTAGTTGAGAAAGCTACTTGCAGATTTGGGTCTATAGACAAGTTGTCATTTTCTGTGACAACATTAGCAGTATACAGTTGGCCAGGAACCCAGTTTTTCATGCTCGCACGAAGCATATAGAGGTCCACTACCACTTCATCAGAGAGAAGGTCTTGGCAAGAGACCTTGACCTTGTTTATGTCAGCACACAGGATCAGGTAGCTGACATCTTCACCAAAGCATTGGGTACAGAGAAGCTCCGCAGATTCAGAGCTTCACTTGGTGTACATGAGATGGAGTTGAGCTCGAGGGGGAGTGTTGAGATATCGAGCTCATCTAGTGAGGCGGTGGACACTGATGACCCGCCTGGGGGATAAGCCCCACACTTACACCACTGGCATGGTTGGTGAGATCTTGGGTGATATGCGGCCAGTGGGATGACAGGCTGTGTGACAGCCATTCTAGAGACTGGCATAGTTATAGCGCCAGCTCATTTAGTTGGGTTCACACTATAGAGAACCCTTGTATGTATTTGGTTGAGTACCTTTTATATTGTGTGTACTCTTATCTTAGTATATGGTGTGTTGAGTGTTGAGTGAAGGAGAAGAAGATTTTCAGCCTCTCACCTTGTTTTGTGAGTGTGTGTGTGCTTGCAAGAGCTCAAGCTCTCTTCCCCCCTGCATCTTTTCAATGATCATATGCAGACTAGTGGAATAATAATGCATTCTAGGACACTTGCCTATGTAGCCACAACCATATTACCTCCCTCAATTCACTCAGACCACTCCACCCCCATAATTCACAGCCTTGTCAATCAAGAGGTCGAAACTAAGCAAGAGCAGGTGTTTTCCACCAAATTTGAACCAAGCAAGTTGTTCAAATGCTTTGGTTTTGTAGGTGGACAAAGGGTGGTGGTCTGGTTTAGCAGTGGTAGCATCAAGGATGTCATCACAAAACCAACCACCCAACAGGCCTGTTTTGAGTTTAGTCAAGTGAATAGACAAGTAATATGCTTTTAGGAAGGTAGGATTACCCAAATCCAGTAATGATATACTGATTACTCAGGTATGAAGACAATAATGATATACTGATTACTCAACCTGTAGAATTTGTGCATGATTTTGAGGACGTGAATTTGGGCATAAAGTGGTTTCATAAATGTAGTGTCAAGAATAGGCACAAATTATGTCTTAACATAGCCCGTTGTTGGAAGATCACATTGACTCTTGAATACTGTTGAAATGCTCTCAAAGATAAAGTAGGTACCACTAGGTTATTAGGAAGAAAACACTTTTTTCAAACAAAATGCAACCACTATGCGTTTGTGGTCATGCCAATTGATCTGGCCAACACACTTTTTCCCTGTTCAATCAAATGATAATATGCAAATTCTCAAACCCTTGATTAGCCATTGTGTCTTCATTTTTCTTGTTGATATTTGGGTATTTTTAGCTTTTGAGAAACAACATGAAGAGAATGTGGAAAAAGTCTTACAACTCTTACAAGATAATGAGTTGTATATCAATAATAAAAAAATCCGAGTTCTTGATGATTGAGGTGCGCTACCATGGATATATTAGGGCATTTGCCATTCAATCGGACCTCGCAAAGGTTCAACAAGGTGCCGTTTCGATCACAACATAAACATGTCAAATCCCATATCAACTTCATTACATAAAATGAAAAAAAGGTACAAAAAAATATATACAGTGTGCTACACTTTCTTCAGTGAAGCTTGAGATAACAGCATGATATGGAAGACCTTCCAGAACCCAGCATAGGTGAGCTCCCTCATTTAATCCTCTCACATCCTGAAGATGATTGCCCTCTCAAATTTTCAAAAGGTTAATGTCTATTATCTAATGTACAGCCTCCAAAAAAGGGGAAAAAAGGACCTAATATAGATATGAAATTGTTGAACCTCTTTCAAAAAAACCTGAATGTGTTGGGTTCATTGCTCTCTTTAGATTCAGTGATGTATACAGACATTGACAGCAATGATGAGCAAAGCTCCATTTTAGTATGTACACAAGGGCTCCCCCTACTGAAGTTGTGACTGACCTCCATTTTGAGGTGATTCACACAAAGGAGATTCCGGTAAAGAGCCATAGTTAGTAGCAGTGTAATGGAAGTCGCTAGATGAAGACTCTAAGGGGGCAAGCACATTCGGGGCCGAGTTGTGAAAGAAAGATGGGGGAGTAAAATACGGAGACGCACGAAAAGCCTCTACAGATTCATGAACAGGTTGCCTGGGTGACCCTCGGATGCCCAAGGATTGAAGAGACATATGTCTAGACACACACGTAATTCCAATGGGTGTCACACTGGACCTTGAAGGCAGCTGATTGAAGGAAAACCGGCAAGGTTCATCTCGCTGCAAGGATGCAGAATTTGAATCAAATCCGTTCACACGAGTCTCTCGTGTAGTTAGCGCCAGTGCACCTTCATCTACAAATGTGGCAACCTGCTGCTGGGAGTTGTTGGGATTCAATAATGGTGATCGTTCTGAAGGTGGTGAACTGGCCTTTACAACATGCTGTTTGCATATAGGACAAAAAGCTCGCCAGTTAATGAGCCACGCATCTATACATGAGCAATGGAACCCTGCAGAAGAGAGAAAAATACCCTTAACTCAGGTGGTCGAAGGTTCCATTCATTCAAACAAAACTTAAGCTATCATTGCACCCACTTACTATGATTGCATGGAAGTATTCGCATCTTTGCACCATCCACGTAGTCCTCCAAGCAGATGGCACATGTGTCAGATGCTTCACTGCTATCATTATTCTTGCATTGATATACAGCACTCGGCATAGATTTTACAACTTGATAACTGATGCCATTCGACTCTTTTGGTCTCCGACTCTGAATTTGTCGACTCCGTTGTTGCCGTATCAGGAAACATACTGCAAAGATTGCCGTGATAGCAAGCAGGGAGATGAAGGATATAACCATGACTAGCCAAGCAATCTTCTCATAAGCTGGAAAAATCCAGCAGCCTGCATGTGTGTCATTCGTGTACTGTGAAAGCACATTCCCAGCTACTTTTGAAATAAATACTGCTGGTATTGTAATGCCCCTTTTGTTACCAGCCACTGACACAAAAGACATTAAAATTAGCTAGATGTTACAATACACAATGTCTATAGGTATATCAGCTAAGGGCTTATTTTGAAAACCTTTCTAATGGCATACTTAACTATTTTCCACTTACTAGTGACAAGCTCTGCGTTTCCCACATCATCAGCAACAATAACAGCACTAAAACCTGCATCCTGTGCATGGCGAACTTTTGTATCAAAAGAGCAATCCCCACGTGACACCAGGACGAATTGTGAACATGAGCAGTCATTGCAAGCTGCCACCTCACTGCTGAGAGGAGTGCACGCATCAAGTGGATTTCCAGAGATAAGGATCCCACAGATGCCGGTGCTTGGAACCCTTGGGGCTACACATGCAAATTCGCAAAGCACAGATGAGATTTTGGAATAGAACTGCGCGCCACTGCATTTGTCAATGTGAGCAATATCGGTCCTTCAAGGAACATACATTTAACCAAAGCAGAATGGCAACCAGTTAAGCCTTTGCATGAACTCATGTAAGCTTTGGCAACCCGTTGTTGAGACTTAGGGCCAGCTTTTTTCAGAAAAGAGGCTTCTATTACGTAAGATAAAATCATACAAAGGAAGATCTCAAACCAAAAGGTAGGCAGATCTCAACCAATGGGGGGCACTATGCTGCATTAAAAGCCCCGTAGGAGTGGAGGAGAAGAAAATACCCATTACAACTTTGAGGTGGAAATAACGAAGACGCTGAGCATGGTCACGCGCAATAAACCATCGTTGGATGAACACTATGTAGCACCCATCTAAGCAGCCATCATTCACTGTAGAATGTTATTATCTTGGATGGGCAGTTTTGGCTACACAAGAGACAGGAGTGCAGACTGTGAAGCCACTACTGTCCTGCGGCGAAGATGTCCAATTACTGTGTTTGTGAAACAACAACCAGGGAACCCCACCGGCCGATGTTGTAAAGCATTGATGGGCGGCAAGCACATGTGTAACGAAAGAAGCTGCATCCTTCTAGTGGATGGAGAGCACACACATAATTTGAAAAATGAAATTGAATATAGGGTCCATGAAAACTGAGCTATGGTTATGGTGCAATGGGCAAAGGTAAACACCAAAGAAAGTTGCGTGGGCGCAGAGCTATGGTTATGGTGCAATGGGCAAAGGCAAACACCAAAGAAAGTTGACTGTGCGCACAAAAAATTATGTTAAGCTCAATCTCATGTTGATGTCTGATGCTGAAGTGATATTGCCCACAACACAGGCTTACCATGGACTCAGATTTCGGGTTCAATTAGGATAACTAAATACAGCTTGAGAAGAACAGAAAGATTGGGCAAAATCTCTCTTACTGAAGCTGGCGTCTGTTGATTCGAAGATCAGAGAATTGTTGTCTTTGGTGATGATCACGGCGGCCTCCGATGGCAACAGCACACATAAAATCAGAAAAAGCAGTTCACAAGTCGAGCATTTGCCCGCCACCGCCATGAAAAAACAGAGCACCTGACCCCAGAAACCCTAACCTTAGATCAAATTTTGCAACCCGAACCCTGTACAGCCCTAACCCTAACTCAGCCTCAACACTAACTCAAACGCAAAAATTCTGTTAACCTAACCCAAAGTCTGTGTAACTAATCCTAATCCTAACCATAACCCTAACCCCAACGCCATGTTACCCTTGCACTTTGACGTCATTAGAATGTCAGAGAACAAGCATTAAAAAATTATTGTCAGATGATGAGCCCTAAGAAAAGCATTCCTGCTCTACCCACGTGGACACAATGAATCCTCTTGCCACATGTCTAATTGTCAACCTCTCCACTTGTACGGCTCAGATCTAGCATTGCTATAATTAAAACCCCTTATCCTGGTTTCCACTTCAAGAGGCTATTCCCACGGGCTACCGTGATGCGCTTAAAGGCCCCTACACCACCTTAAATATGGACGCTAAAACAATCACATCAACATGGACCCCCACTTTCCAAGGGGCTCCATAACGCTCCACGGTGTCGGCCTCTAGACTGCTGCCCATGTGAAAGCGCTCTTCTCTTATCATTCACACACTACTATCAAAAACCTTCTCTCACCAACTTAGCCCTAATGTAGAACTTGGTTAATTGAGGCCAAAGGTGTAGTTCCACTCGACCCTCTGATGGAGTCAATGGTGTAGTCCCACTCATGTACTTCCACTCAACCCTCTAATGGAGTCGAAGGTGTAGTTCTACTCGACCCTTTGATGGAGTCGATAGGCAACACCGTGTCATGTTGGTCTTTGTACATTTATTCCACGTTTTTCTCTCTATTGTGCCAAGTACACTTAAAATAAGCAAGGCAAGAGGCATGCTATATTCATCACGAAAGACTCTAGTTGTTTATTAGAATGTACAAGGCATGGTTTGGCATAGTTTTATTCACTATGCATAAGAATGCACCCTTCTTGTACATGTGTGAGTGTGTGTTTAAAGATGTGTGAGCTTTAGTAGAATGTAAGATGCATAAGAATGCACCCTTATGTATATGTGTGTACATGTGTGAATGTGTGTTTGAAGATGTGTGAGCTTTAGTAGAATGTAAGATGTGAACGATATATAGATATGTGGTCAACCCTTTAATTGAGGATATATATGAGAATAATGCAATAGTCGTCGTAAGGAAAATCTTATGCCTACTAACATAGAGCAAACAAACCCACAAGTCGATGAAGATGCATGTGAACTAAATGAAAATCACTAGTGCTTAGATCTAGCAGTAGGTAGTGTAATAATGTGTCAGAGCTAGTTGGAGCTAGTTATGAAGTTGGAGCATTTTAAGGGTGCAACACTAATCTCCAAAAAAAAATATCGTGGGGTAACAAACAACATGGGAGAGAGCAGTGCTATAGGTAGTGTAATAATGTGTTAGAGCTATGAAGTTGGAGCTAGTTACGAAGCTGAAGCTAGTCAGAGAAAGGTGGAGCTAGTTATTACGAAGTTAGAGCATTTTAAGGGTGCGTTTAAGTGTGGTAGGGTAAATAGATGGAACAACCCTCTACAACACTCTCTCTCTCTCTCTCTCTTTGGTGTGGGCAGTAGTGCCAAAGGGAAACAACTCTCTCTCTCATGAGCCACGCCATCTCCCTCTACAACACACTCTCTCTCTTTGGCGTGTGCAACAACGCATCTCTCTCGTTGGTGCAACCAGCAAGTCTTTGTGTACACACAGCCACCAAGAAAGGTGAGGGCTTTCTGGTTCAGCCTAGCAGTGCTCTCTCTCTCTCTCTCTCTCTCTTGCCTTTTAGAGAGCAGCAAGCAAGGAAGGCACATTACATCTCTCTCTCTCTCTCTCTCTCTCTCTCTCTCTCTCTCTCTCTCTCTCTCTCTCTCTCTCTCTCATATTTGCTTGAGGGGGCAACAAGAGGGGAGGTGGAGTAGCAAATCAAAACCTCTCTCTCTTCCTTCATTTGTGGGTAGCAGCATGAGGGGAGATGGAACAGCCAATCTTTCTTTTCTCTCTCTAGCATCGTTGTTGCCACGAGTAGCGCCTTGTGCCATCGCATTGCGCCACCGTAGTATGCCGCCGTATTGCGCCCTCGACACACGTAGTTATGTTACGCCACATCGATTGCCATCATGGGATACCTAGAGGTCATCGCTAATAAGTCATCACCCGCCCATAGAGCGCTACTTTGACTTGGCCGGCACACCTAGAGACCGGGTAGCTAGTTCCAATTCTAGCCCTTACATTTCTTTATTTATTTATCTTTGCTTTAAATATCTATTTTCATATATTCAAAATTCAAAAAAAGTAATTATAGATTAAAAAACCCTGAAAATGACATTTAGTGGGGGTAGTCCGCCAATAGGGACTTCGGGTAGATTTTCTAGGCTCTTGTCTCCTATTTCCAGCCTCTCACACAAGCCAAGCTTGGGTGTATGTGCCAAGCTACAGTAGCCCACCAGATTGACACGATTTGCCCGCCCGTCGATTCGCGTAAGCCAATGGATCCCTTTCCACAGACCTTGTCTATTGAGTCCATCCATAGTGATGGATGGCACAGCGTTAGAACTACCGCAAGTTTGTAGTGGTGGCTAGAGAGGTTGATGAACGACCCCACCCAGGACGATCTCCTTAATGAGGAGAAGTATGGAGACGATGCTCTCCGTACAAACATGGATGTGGATAATTTCGAGATGGAAATCTTGTATGAGTCACAAGGACACAGTGAATAGTCCTATAGAAGTGGTCGGATGTTCATAACCTCAAGTAGCTACTGGATGAGGTGAGGCCCGTAGAGGCCATCCTGTATAGGTAAGGCATCGATGAGTTATAAACTTTACACGAGTTTATGAGGGGATTATCTCCTAATTATGAGGCTTATGTTGAGCCTAAGCAACCCAAAGATTTCAATGAAGCAATTAAATATGCCCAGATTTATGATGACATTTTATGCCAATCCAAATCCAGTCTTAGTAAGACAGTTGACAAGAAGGGTGGTAATTTTAAAAGAAAGTCAATTCGGAGTGACAAGGGGTGGGGGAGTCACAGTGCTCAGAGGGGACAAGGTGGGGGTTGGTTGAAGAAACCATGCCATATTTGATAGAAAAACCAAGTGAAGATCCAAAAGCAATAGCAGAAAAATCCAGGAAGAAAAATATGTGCTTTAACTGCTTTGAGGTGGGATATAGCAAAGCAGCATGCCCTAAGCTGGGCACTAGAGGGAGTTCCAGTGATGCGAAGAAGCATGGAAAATCCTTGAGGCAGGTTCATACTATCCAATGATTACCTCTTAGTTTCGTAGAGTCCAAAGAGGGCATGGTTTATCATACAGATAGTGCCCATGCTTGCTGCGTGACACAGTCTATGTGACAGCCATCATTCGGACCACATGATTTGGATTAATTATATGGCAGGATAGGTGGCCGTACAGTCATCGTCATGATTGATGATGGTGCCACACACAACTTCCTGAGGTATGCATTGGTTAAGAGGTTATGATTACCTGAGACTAAGAGTGACCATAAGTATACAAACTGATTAACATATATTCTTTGAAGCTCATGGTAGTAGAAATAGTCTACCTAGTTAACCATTTTCCCCTACTTAACTCATGCAAGGAGGGAGAGGTTACACCTATTGTACCTATCCATCCATCTAAGGTGTGGTGTCATGAAAGTGAGGGCCTTGGTAGGTATAATGAGGTATTGCCTAGAGCTGTTGCTCCACTCCACTCCATCTGTTGGGCTGCACATCACATCCTTGACATTGCGGCATTATTGCCTTAGGCAAACAAAGGGCCTCCCTAACTCCATCAAGTGCAAGGGGGATCATGAGCTCGATACCTTCGGGATCCAACACCTTCCTTGTGTAGAGGTTGGTGTCATATGTGTCGATATGAACTTTGTGCATGAGGTGAAGTTGGGACCCCACGGCGAAAGAGCGACCATGCCTCCAAGCCCAAGCCATTCTAAGTACACCATGACATCCAACATTCTAACAATCTCATAGCACAGCTTTGTGTGGTAGGCGACCTTATGTTCCATTTTCAGCTTTAACTTTGATGTGGCTATACATCTACCTATACGAAAATCCTAAACTAGGGGAGTTTCTATCGTGAGATGCCAACTTTTATTCCTATAGCATGTGCACTTTTGGGGCGTTTATCTTCTTACTTTTAGAGTCTGGATGATGATTTCCAAGGAGGTATTTTTTGTGGCCTCAAACATGGCAATCCAACTATGGGAAGTAGCTTTGAAAATAGAGAAGACCAAGGTCATGTGTAACAGTAAGGAGAGTGAAAATGTGTGAGTGAAACTCATAAGAGTTATGTTAGCAAGAGAGAGAATAGTGAGAAAATGAGAAGGGGGGGGGATTTTGTGTGTGTTCTTTGGTGGCAGATGTATGTTTGATCACACAGGCCAAAGCAATGAAAGGACATGTGCATGTGCCTCTGTGTTGGAAGAACGTGTGTTCACAGAGATGTGAACGTGCATGGATTAAGGAAAGAACATGCATGCACAATGTATCTGCTTGAGATGAGGGAACGTGCATAGATAAGGAAAGAATATGCATGCACAGTCTTGAGATGAAGGAACGTGCTTTTGCACAAGTGAATGTGTGTTCACACATGCCTAAGTGGTTACCTTTGCATGTTGACCATGTAATTTTTCAGAGTTCTTCACTGGTACATAGATGCAGTAAAGTGTTATTGTGAGTGCCCTTTTATGCAAGGTGTAAAGATTTTGAGAATCATGCGAAGCTTAGTGTACTAATCACATATTAACCATATGCTTAGGGAGGCTCATAGTAATCAAGAAACTCCATAATGCTAATTTGCACAATAATGAGAGGTAGACAAGATAGGCACACTCAACACCTTGTATTTGTACTATGTTATAAACCATACAATGAAAGGCTTCTAATATAAATAGCCTTTAATCTCCTTTACACATCATCATGCCATGTGGCAAATCCCTTTTCCACATTCTTTTATGTGGCTCTCACCATTCAGACAATATCTTATGTGGCATTCTTATCTTTCCACAACACATAATATCTTGCACCTCTAAGGTGCGTTCACGTACTCAACCAAATAACCCAAGCTTTATTTTACATTGCACATTTCAACACCCATCCTCAATGTAAAATGAGGTGTGCGAACTCACCATCTCTCCAACCAATTTGACCAACTCACATCTCAACCTCAACAATTTTGCATTGCCAATCTCTAACAGCCTACAACTTCACAAAGAAAGCTCCTGCAGGAGACACACTCCACCACAATCTGCATTCTAACCACACTCGATACACGGCCATTCTCCTTCTTCTACCCATTGCCACCTTGATTCTTTCTAGAACACTACGTCACCCATCTTCTCAGCTTGCTCATGCAATTTCTATTTTCATTTGCGCACTTGCATTTAACCTCTTGGTCGCCACATTGCTTCCGCCACTTGGATTCATTCCACACTATCATATGTACACTTCTTTCATCTATACACCATTTTTTGATTGGGATCAGGATGCTCCTCACATATAGCCCACCCCCTAGGCCCCTAGGTGAAAACATTCATGTTTTCACTGTCTCCTTTATGTTCCAGGCTACCTTCTTCCAAAAACCATTCTATACAACTCTATATACATGAACAAAAGCATGATCCACCATCTCAAAACCCTCTTGGATCAAAAGTGAACAACACTATGCTCCAAAACCATGCAATTGAATTGATCCACCCAAATACCTGCACATTGTCTTCAAATAACTTCAGGGTCCTTCCCCTATCAAAACTGGTTGCATCTTCCACGCATATCTACAGTCCACCCCCTTCCCGCTTCTTCACTCTTGTCAGTTCTGAGCTCTCCATCAATTTTAGAGACCTTCTCAACTCTATGTTCCTCCATCAAATCTTCACACACATTTCCATCCTTCATATCATCAAAACACTCTCTAGTGACATCTTGAACAATGTCAAGCAAAGCACCCAAATCAAAGACCTGGTGCATCTTCTAGTCAGCATCCTCAACCTCTTCATACCAAATCCTGCTCACGGCATCCAAAACCTTGTCATCTCACTGATATACACTCCAGCGTCCACATAGACATCAGTTTGCTCAGCATCACCTAGGTCCACATACCCTTTAAATAAAGTATATACACCTTCCAAGGCGTAATCCAACGAAGCATCCATACCCACACCACCATCCATACTTTTTCGCATATATGCCTACTGAACCATGCCAACATCATTAACATTTGTATCAACATAAAAAAGCAATTCGATTAGACTCTCTTCCTCATGCTCTACCACATCACTAAGCAAACCTCTAGACTCCACGTTGGCATCCTCTAATGAAGCTATACTCAACTCAGGCTCCTGTGACATTTCTAGCATACCAAGGACCACCTATCCCTTCACAGTAAACTCACCAACCATTGAGCAATCCTCCATCGCTTTGCTAGCAGCTCCCACCTCCAACTTTGGTTCCGTGGACACACAACCTACATTTTCTATAGCTTCATAAATATATTGTTCCACTACCTTGGCAACTTATGACACAGCACTCACACAGTGATCCTTAACCTGCACACTATTTCTAGCATGAAAAACGTTAATCAAATCAAACGTATCAACTCTTCTTGGCCTAGTGGGTGGCATAAGCCAACTTTCTGCCTCATCTTCCTCTCTTGGTACACAGCTATCTTCACCAAACGTGAGTGAATCCTTCAGCTCCACTTTCTCTTTGATCCCTCCATTCGGCACTTCAATGAACTTATCTTTCTTCAAAAAGTCAGGAGGTACCTGGTTCTCTCCCAAGGTCTTCAACATCCTCCTCCAAGTAGCTTCAAACTTGTCCAACAAAATCTGACACCTTGTCATCTTCTCTTTGGGTCAACCTACCCAACTCTTTCTGAAACCACTAGGATCATGGGGAGACACACCGTCCAACCAAATATCAACTGGTTCATCTCTTCAATTAAATTACCATAACCGAAATATCAATAAATAACATAAAAACATAACATAGCATAAAGAAACAAGAGAGACTCATTGGGTGCAATCTATCTCCCCTCAAGAAGTGTCGGCCTCCTTCCATAGCATAAAGAAACAAGAGAGACTCATTGGGTGCAATCTATCTCCCCTCAAGAAGTGTCGGCCTCCTTCCACTTCTTGAGTATGCTTTATTAATCAAAAATAGCCCATAAGCCAAAAATAGATGCATGCTTATGCATGGACTTGCCCTTTACAAAAAATAAGGGTTGCTTTTAACACAAGCTTAGCTAAAGTATTCCTATCTAAACACTAAAGAATATTTACAAACGAACCCAAAGGGCTAATTCACGTGCAAATAAATAAATCCACGCCCAATATAACAAAAGTGGGTGGCTCAATAGGTCCACGCCCGAATACATCAAAATAGGAGGCCAAATAAAAAACCTCGTAGTAGTAAACACTACAGCAAAAATATCAAAATGAGAAACCATCCGGTAATAGCTCGCACCATATCACCGCCATCACGCCAAACACACCAACCTACAAGGTTGTCCATTCAAACACACTACAAGCTAGCAACACATGCCACAAGTCCACGACATCACATAAGTAATAAATCCATACTTAGTTCCAGCTATCCCTGATTTCATATGTCCTACAGATAGAATATTTGGAATCACCCAAGTGACATGCTTTGAACATAGTGGTAACTAGGCGTCCCCAATCAACCATAGAAGGATGGACGGACAAACCGTGACATCCCTCCTCCCTGAGATAGCAAATGTCCTTAGTTGCATCATATCAACTGGCCCGTGTTTGAAAGTAAGATTGGATGATATCGGGATAGGCGCAAAAAAACCACTCAGGCATCCATTTCGCATTTTCGCAAGGATGATTTTTGAAGGTCAAAAGATATCTATTATATACAGTACATGTGCAAGTAGTAGTGGTCTCATGGTTAATAATAGCGTCAGGTTGTTAAAGTTCTTTTACTTGGTCAACAAGACTAGGTGCTTCCTCATATACAGGATGTGTAGGAATTGGTCCCCTATAAGGCCTCAAAAAACTAATATGAAAAGAATTATGAATTCTCCAATGAGAAGGAAGTCAGAGTGTATACTAGGTCATTAATCTTATGATGAGTAATTTTAAAAGGACCATAAAAACGAGGAGCTAACTTAACAACAGGATTAGTCTCAACACTTTTAAGACGTCTCTTTTCAATGCAAAGTAAAACATATTGACCTTCTTGAAAAACCATGTGCTTCCTTTTCTTATTAGCTTGTTTAGTGTATTTCTCTTGTGCATTAGAAGTAGCTTTATGAACATGATCAAACATTCTTTACCCTCAGAAATTCCTTGCAAAACAAACATTCTTTCCATGATGCATATAAAAGACATTGTGTGCTTTGCATAATCAATTTGTGTTGTGTAGTCATGTCGAAAAGGCATTCTCAAAATCATGTCAATACCATGCAAAGGTGCTACTAAGACAGTACGTTGATCCAAGCAATTATACTTTTGATTTTGAAAAGCAGACTTTACTTTAAAACGAGAAGGAATCATGTCAAGATGAAGAGCATATGCAAGACGTTCAGAAATAAAGTCGTGTGTGCTACCATCATCATGCAAGATTGTGATTTCTTTATCTTAAATTCTTCCCTTCATTTTAAGTAAAGTATGTGGTGAAAAAGAATGAGGATCAAGGTTAGAAGTACCTTCTTGATTAGATTTACCATTGAACTCGTTACCATCAAACTCTGGCTCGTAGTCATCGTCGTAAGCATCATCGTCGTCTCCATTGCCAGTGTCTTCATCTGCATCCACCATGTTAAGCCGTGCTATTGGTTTCTTCTTCTTATTGTTGTTGTTGGTGTCATTTAGACTCTTATTAGCATAGTGCCCCCTCAGATGGCAAATGTAACATCGAACATTGCTTGCTTTTTCATCTCGTGTCAATGAATCTGGAACATCTGTCTTTCCTTGACCAAAGCAACTCTCTGTGTGTGATAGATTCTCCAAGGGGTAATATGACACTATCTAGGTGAGGACCGAGTTTGGACGTATCAAGGTCCACCTCACATCGCGTGTATATAATGCCCAAGCATTCATCCATTCTCAAGCTAGCTGCCTTTTCAAGGTCATGAAGAAATAAGTATTCTTCACCTTCCACCACAATGGTGCTCAAGAGATTGATCTCAAGCTTTGGCACCACCTTGCTCTCCTCGTGTGGGGAAGATGGCCCCACATCTTGCACTATAGCGAGCTGTTCAGCTGCAAATTGTGTATCCTCTAGAAAGTGCTTTAATGCAAGCTGCTCTTCCACACCAGCACTCGTACTACCTAGTGCTGCCTTCACTTCCTTGTCATCCCTCAAATACCCTGCCAACTACAATGCAGGCATCTCTACCTCCTCATCCGAATCCTCATTCGCTGATGAGGAATGCAAAAGTGGCGAGCCACGAGAGGAACCTAGTTCCTAAATTGCCCTTCCACAACCTCTTCATCTCCTACTTATTGAAGGTACAGTAAGCTCCTGCGGGGATGTAGATGTCAATGAAGCATTCAAGGCGCTGGATGTAGGGGCGGGCATATTGTTGAATGTACTTAAGTAGCTCAACAAGCACCCACCGATCATTGGGGCAATGGGGAAAGGAGATGGAGTGGGGAGTCAAGTATTACTCCATGTATGCAATCTACATCTCATAATGTTGAGACGCAAGGGCGAGCGACTTTTCAAAGTCGACTTCATGAGAGAACATGGCAAAGAGCTCGCTTCTTGCCCACCCTTGCCCGCCCACGGGGTGGTGGAGAGGAACAACTCATAGAAGTCATCGAAGTGGGTAGCCATGTGTGAATGCGAAGAGATAGTGTGAGCTCGTGCTTGGTTTCTATCGCGCAGAAAGAAGGCACCTTTGGCCTATTTATAGTTAAAATTTAAAGTTTGGCCTTTTCACACTAGACCGCTAGACAAAAAAATCACAGTTTGCAAAAATATTAAGATTTCAATTAAATAAAGAGGGGTTACAAAAGAGCCTGCTATAAAATTACAAGCATGTCATCTAATCTAAAATTGTTATAATGTCTTCATTTTTTGCCTCTTGTGACATTTACTTCATGTTGATGTCCATCTCCTTGTTGACTTGAAAGCTCGTCATTGCCTTCACCTTGATCCTGAAACTCTTGCCCCTCACGTATATACCCAGTTCATCTTCAAGCTCTTTCACATGCCTACTATGTGTTGGTAGGGCTATGCACCTTGCTGCTGAAAATTCAAGGTCCCCCATTTGCCATGATTCTGAGACCATGGTTGTCCCCTCCTTATGCTTCCCAATCTATAAAAATATAGAAAGTGACACAATAACCAGAAAGTGTAAGGGTTAATTCTAGACATGTAGTGGAATCAGATATACCTTTCTTCTCATCAACTTGAAACTTAACTCTTCCACATTGTCAAAGCCCATGATGCTAAAGTGTTGACGCAGGTTTGCTAGGCTCCAATGCTTCCTTGCTGCCACTTGCTCAATCCATCCATTTTGCATCATCACAGCTACCTCAATAGGTACAATTTCTTTTTTCTGGAGGCTTGAAGTGGGATCCATGTCCCATGCTTTTGCATCCATCTTTGGTAGTGCATACGCATGTACAAAATAGAGCGTGCCTTCAAGAACCTGAAAGACACTGTAGAATCTACTACATTGCACTTATACACATCACCTTGATGTGACGCCTCATTAACCTCCCAACCCTCTCCTAGTAATCCTTAAATGAGGTCAGACCGTACCTCCTTACAAATATACATTGTTTTTGTTTGGTGCATTGGCATGGAATTGAACATGTGCACAAAAACATGTAAAGGACAAAACCAATTTAGCCCTACTGACCTAGATGCCTTTGAAAACTTGAGTGATGTCTTGATATCACTTACCATCTTAAACTTTAAGCATAAGATAGTCCAAGCATCAGGTTTGGGCCATTCAAGATTGTTAAGAGGGGGATATTGTTCTGTACAAGCTCACTTGGGCTTTGAGATACAAACATTGCCTCTCCAATGGATGCATACATAGCATAGAAAACTCCAGTGAGGCTTTGGAGTGGTTGTTCCTCAACATAATTAGAGGGGAAAATATATGCAGATAGAGACATACGAAAATGGAGAATCATAAGAAAGTTTGAAATAAAAAATCCAATATTAGCATGTTGTTAAAGCTGTGTTTATATTACACTGACAATTTGAAGGAAACCTTGGTCGTTGGCCTTGAATGTAAAGGTCTCCAAGGGTTTACATATGTTGCACTATGGCAACCAATCCTTCCTTCTTAGTATGCTTGAAGCCTTGTAGCCGCCCCTTCCAAATGATGTAGCATATTCCCTAGTTGACGCACTCAATGTGGTCCCTTAGAGCTTGGCTGCATGTAGACCCAAGCCCCAACCTTGAATCTTGTTGGAGCCCAAACTCTATGCTCATCTCTTGTGTTATGCAGCAGAAGCTCTTCCACCTTCTCCCTAGGTCTTCTCACATTACTAGACGAGGCCATGGTGGGATAAGAAAAGATAAGAAGGAAAAGAAAAGCTTGTTACAACAAAGGAGTGGAGAGGAGAGAAAGTTCAGGGTTTTTAGTGCAGCAATGGAAAGCTTAAAAGAGGGTTAGAGTTTGAGAATAAGCTTCCTGAACCTAGAGTAAAC
>NC_141072.1:33010582-33065582 GCF_041138505.1 Cibotium barometz
AATGCAGCATTATGGTGGAATGTCATTAGAACCAGCAAGCACAAACCAAGATCTTGGAAGAGATCATCAAGAAAGATTTCATGGCTTCACAATATAAAGCTAAAGCTTAACAACGAAGGTCTATATTTAGACAGCTTGACAAAGAGACTATATTGGCTGATGTGGATAGGTTTTGGCAAACCTTGTTTTACAAATGCATGTAATCAAGAAGGTTGGCACCAAGGATCAAAGAAGGAAGTTCATAAACAGGTTTGAAACCTACAATTCAATCAAAGGCAAATATGTTTCGACCGCATTCTCTTAGCTCAGCTATTTCATTAGCCTTAAATTGTGAAAAGAAAATGGTTTTCCTAAGAAACCAATGGCACACCAAACCTTGACATCAACATTTTTTAAACCTAAACCCTATTTGAAATTAATTGATATATCTCTTAAGAAACCAATGGCACACCAAACCTTGACATCAACATTTTTTAAACCTAAACCCTATTTGAAATTAATTGATATATCTCTTAATGACCATAACACATGTATTGACACTAAGATAGGTGATTCACAAAAAGCTAATAAACATGATTCAAAGAAGTGTTACAGGAAAAATGAGATTGGACATATCGCATCAAATTGTCCATGGAAGTCAAAGTTTATTTCACTAGGACTCAATATGATCGATGATGATGAACAAGACTACCATGATGATGACTTTGACTCTCGAGGTAACATATTTATTTCATTTGATTATTTAACACTTTTTGGTAAATTTCGAGGAGAGTTTTTATGCATCAAAAGCATAACTTCTTGAAGGAATTAGCCCTTCCATCTTGAACTATAGTTTGTGAAAATTTCACTATGTATTAGTATTGTGGTATGGAACATGAGATTAATCCTATGTAAAGGATTCTAATGCATACTTATCTCTAGATCTGTGTGGGATAATTTTTGGTGGTATGGGACACTAGAATTTATTACACATAAAAGTACTTCATACAATGTCTTTTGTTATAATTAGAAAAGACACTTGAATTTATATAGTATACGATAATCGATCTCCTTTTCTCGTAATAAGCAAACACGCATCTAAGGTCAGATGCTTATCCAAGCAAGAGGGATGTTACATAATGTCCACCCTTTAGTTGTGGGGAAACCCGAACGCTAGTGTGCCATCCTAGTGAATTGGTATCGTGTGTGTTAAATAATGATTACCTAGTGGTATTGGCATAGCTTGAGACCATGTTTGACAAGTGTATGTTATTGAGGTGTTACAAGTAGTGCCATGCTTGACAATTGTATTGTGGTCAAAGTGAAACAAGTGGACTATACTAGCCAACTACACACGGTCAAAGTGAAACAAGTGGTTTATGCAACTAACGTGCCATGCTAATTGGAGTGTAACAAGTGGTAACTTACACCATGCTAGATGATGTGTATAATGATACTCTCATCATAGTGAAACAAGTGGTGAATATATGTTGTGTTTGTGCCTATCAACATTGGGATTAATTATAGAGAATGGGTAATTAATTGGGATATGTTTACAGAAATAGGTGATGAGCAGTGTATGTATCGTACATAAGGGATCTTGTCTATATCATATTATTATGTATTATTGTTTGTGATTTGATGATGAGTGCGAGGGTCACCAATTTAGGTGTCACACGAGTTTTATTATTGTAGTCGATGTTCACTCGAGCCTCTGAGCCATGCTCGATCAATGAACCTCTAAGTGTGTTTGTGATATTCCATGTCCATAAGAACCTCTTAGCCATACATGATCATCCTCTGAGCCATGCTCGATCAATGAACCTCTAAGTGTGTTTGTGGTATTCCATGTCCATAAGAACCTCTTAGCCATGCATGATCATCCTCTGAGCCATGTTCGGACCTTTGAGTTTACATTGCAGGTCATGACATCGACGACAACAAGCATGATGTTGTTGTTGTAGCATTTTCTTCTACACAACTAAGGATAGTTGCTTACTCAAACGAGAGGACTGTTACATGTATATATTTTATCATATTTTTGATGTATAGTGATTGTAGAAAAATATGCTTGATTTAATGTGTGTAGAAATCAGCTTAATGAAATGTGTGAATGTGCACACGGTTATTATATGTGCGAATGAACACAAGGTTATTTTATGAGTTTTTTTTAGCCACGTGCCAAATGTTTATAAAAAAATTTTATGCACATTTGTGCATGGCGTAGCTATATTCCTAGCACATATGCTAGAAGAGTTTTGATTATTTACACTTAGTGTGTGAACAAGCTTTAGTGCTTGATCTATTTTTATTAAAAGTGAAAAAGCAAAGCTCCTTGGGCTATTTATTGAATACAATTCTCAAAATACTCATGTTATGGAAGTGGAGATTGCACCCAATCTTGTGTTCTTTGATTTTATGCTCTCAAGTTATGCTATGGTATCGATGGTTTATTTTTGTTATTTATTAATTTGTGGATTAATCAATTCTCCATGTACCTTGGTCCTGTAAAGTCACATCTCATTTCAATGCGCCCATGAAACACCCCATCCCTAGAGTGAGTGTGCTACCAACTTTTACTGTGAGATCGATTGCACTTAATGCCCATATGACTAAAGCACCTATTGGGACACCAATAGGACACATACCTTACGTAGCACATTTACCCCCCACCAGGGTTTAGACTAATGCATCCTCATGCAGTGCCATGTGTTGTACCTCCACTTGCTCCTATCATTGCTCATGTTATGCCAGCAATAGCTCTACCTAGAGACCCAAGTACTTTTGCACATGCCCTGGGAAGAAGAGCGATAGCGTAGAGCATAGCGCCTGTTTATGAGAGATGGTTGTTGACATAGCGTTGGAGAATGAAATGAGATATCCAAGACCGATGCCTTTATTCTAACATTAGATGGTAAGGATGGGGATTGGTATAAAACTCTAAAGGTCGAGGAATGCTTGAACTTCATTGCTCTTAGGAGATTGTTCTTGAAGCAACTTATGCGTGAAGGAATCTTATGGGGTGTAGCTTCATCGCTACACAAAGCTGAGAAAGAAGAAGAGGAGTCAGTCAGAGATTTCATTAATTGTCTTAAGCATTTGAACTCTCGTTGCCTTTTACATGAATGCTATTCGAATAATCAACTACTTAATAGATTCATCCATGGGCTTAAACATGAAATGATCTATAATGGCTCAATTATTTGAGAAATCACTACATGGGATGAAGTCACAATAGATGCCATCCAAGTAGAAGTGATCTATAATGGCTTAGTTACTAGAGGGATCACTACATGGGATGAAGTCACAAACAGATGCCATCCAACTAGAAGCGATCTATAATGGCTTAGTTATTAGAGGGATCACTATATGGGATGAAGTCACAACAGATACCATCCAACTAGAAGATAATATGATAGTCAAGGGAGCCAATGCATCAGATTCTAAATTTGTTGCTTTCGAGGTCACAGGACATAGCACTGCTATAGTTAAACCCCTGGCTAAGGGTAACACTTTAGCAGAGATATATTTCACAGATTGCATGAAAGCACTCCAAGAGGGAATTAAGGCCAATATAGTTCCATAAAAAGGACATATATATCTAAGGAGAGAGCTTTAATGGTGCTCAATATACCAACAAGGGCATTCAACCAATGAGTGTCCAATCCTAAGGGCACGCTATAATGAAAATTATACTTTTTGTGGACGTTACGGTCATGAGGCTTTATAGTGCCACATGTGTTTGCAAACCCTTGATAATGCTTCCAGACCTCAGCAATTGGCTTTGCCAGCTCCATCACAACTACATACCATAACTCCTACTGCAACACCTCAACCCAGTGCTAAGCAAATAGCACAATAACCTATTGCAAGGGGGATTTACAAAGCACAAAAATATGTCATTACCTCCACCAGTTTTGGGACCTCAACCTTCGCCCTCAAGGATCACACCATTGAATCAAACAGGTTTTAAGGAACCTTTGAGTGTCCAAAATATGAGGTTGACTTAGACAATGGCTCACATGTCACTGAGGACTCCATAGAGCTTTATCCGGACTACTATGTAGTTGATGCAAGAGGCGGAGTCAAACCAATATACCAGCTAGCTGCAGTAGGAAGAGGTCGAGACATCAACTCTATTGTCAAGAGGATGCCTCTTCAATGCTATCATTATATGTGGCATAGATCATTGGATCAAAGATTATCCAATGAAAGTGGTGGTTGCAAATCAGCTGAATGGTTCTACCATCACACTTCTCAACATGATTGGAGTGGGTGGTCAAACTCAGAGATCAATTTTGAGAAATCCTGACCCATCTATGAATTCAATAACAAGACTCATGGCTCAAAAGACACTTGTTGTGGAAAAGAATGTAGAAAACCAGGCTACTTCAGTAGCATGATCCCAAAAGAAGAAGGGCCATAGAAGAAAGAAATTAATAAAAGGGGGCAAAACGGAGAAAATAGAACGAGTGAACTTGGGAATGCCTGACAAACCAGGCTACATGAATGATATTGATGAGCATTTTGATTTAGAGGATTTCGATTCAGTGGGACACACATGCTGGTTCTAAGCAAAATAGAGACACTCAAACAAAAACTGACTAAAAAGGAAAGGATGCAAGCCCTCAAGAAACCAAATAAAGAGAAACTGGTTCATGCCCTGACCCTATAAAAGAATTGGAACAACTTCATGAGCTCAAGAATATGGTCACACATACTCAGGGGGAGTTCGAACCAAGACCAAAACAAGTAAACATCTCTGACATTGTTCATCCAAAAAACCTAAAGCCTATCGTAACCCAAAAACCCATTGGATATAGCTAGTGTCATCCTTGAGGTCATCGAGAGCTCACCTATCCCAAGTATGGATTCTCAACTCTTTACGAGAATGTTTGAGTATAAGAGCCCTAAACCCATTCAAGAGGTGGAAATTCCAATATCACCAACACCCTCATTCAAGAGGTGGAAATTCCAATATCACCAACACCCTCATATGGTAGAGAGGTGACAGGTACTCCCTTGAACATCCCTAAATTGTTGGAGTTCATGGCTTCTGAAACAAAGACCACAATGACTACGCGCTTGTGTGGAGATCTCGAACTCTTTTAAATGAAGAACTCAGCATAGGACTACCGTCATTTGTAGAAACCCACAAGACTCAACCCTACTATGGAATTTCACTGACTAAAGTCATAGAAGATCTAGGAACACAAGTAGAGGATGAGTATGCCAAATCAATGGTCAAAATTCCATTACATAAATTGGGTCAACGCATCACAGTAATGGGAGTCCTTGATGGTGGTGCAAGAGTCAATATAATCATGAAAAAATGCTGGGAAAAAATGGCCAAACCCAAGTTTGAAGTCTCAATCATTGTGGTTAAAATGGCAACCCTATGGGAATGTTATGCAACCTTCGAGGTGTTGAAACATCAGGTGAGGCATACATTCATTGTGATGGACTATTCCAAGCAATGTGATTCTTATGAAATGATCTTAGGAAGACCATTTATGCATGAAGCTAAAATAGTCCAAGTGAGAGTGGAAGAGTTTATGGATGGACCTCCAGAGGTCAAGGAAGTAGACTTGGTTAAACCAAGAGTTAAACCAAGAGAAGATCCTAAGCCTATCTACATAGCCAAGGACTTAAATAAGGCCGAGGAGGCTGAACTTGTAGCTTTCCTCAAGGATTATAGGGATTGCTTTGCGTAGACTTATCATGACATGAAGGGAGTGCCTTCTAATGTTGTACAGCACACCATCCCAATGGTACTAAATGCGAGACTAATCCAACAATGACCCTATCCAATAAATCCTAAATATACCAAAATTATGAAGGAAGAAATTGACAAACTTATTGAATTCGGATTCATTTATGAGATCAAACTAAATGCTGCCACCCATGGGGATCACTACTCCTTGCCTTATTTTGAATTTTGTATCAACCTCACCAACCACTAACATGAAGTCTGCATTGCCATAATCCCCAACACAAGAGAATAAGATTGGATGAAGGCAAGAATGAATCACCTTTGGGGATAGAAGGCTCTTATGAACACTCTTTGGTTGATGTGAGGAAAGCACCCAAGGTTTGTTGACGCGGATCTTTGTCAAAATGCTTTTTAGGTCGCCTACGAGAAGTTGAATTTGCAGCAATGTGATAGGCTATGGTGGATCAAATGCAAGAATCGACATGATTAGCAATCAATCAGAGTGATTAAAGCAAGATTAGTGCATAATTAATTTAATAGTATAATGTAGGCATGGATACTCAAAAACCATTAAATTCTCATTAGGCCAATGCCTCAATTTATAGCTTTTACATCCACAAGGTGCCAAGCACCCACTCCAGTGATTTCTCCTTGATTTGTGCCATCTCCCCTACATTTCGGGGCACCTTTTCCTAGAATCTTTCCACACCCCTATGTTCACTCATGCTACCCTTGATTCTCTCATTCAGTAGATTCTTCTCACCTTTTCACTGCTACCCACTCAATTTACAGACTCCCTTTTACAATCTCTAGCTAAAGGCTTGTTCCCACACACACCTATTCACTTGCATATTTCAACACCTCCCCTCAAGTGAATAATTCTAGCACACCTGGACCCTATACCAAGTTTCCCTCTTACTTGGTAGCTTGTGAGACCAGTGCCTCAAGTCCCTAACTCATAGTCCTTGACACTCTCTCTTTATTTGTCCAAGGCTATTAAGTGCCCGTAACTTTGACTAAAGTGCTCACACATACATCTACCACATGGACCCTATACCAAGCTTCCCTCTTACTTGGTAGCTTGTGAGACCAGTGTCTCAAGTCCCTAACTCATAGTCCTTGACACTCTCTC
Source organism: Cibotium barometz (assembly GCF_041138505.1). Classification (NCBI taxonomy): domain Eukaryota; kingdom Viridiplantae; phylum Streptophyta; class Polypodiopsida; order Cyatheales; family Cibotiaceae; genus Cibotium; species Cibotium barometz. The sequence goes on from NC_141072.1 coordinate 33,017,407, forward strand.
TTTATTTGTCCAAGGCTATTACAAGTGCCCGTAACTTTGACTAAAGTGCTCACACATACATCTACCACATGGCCTATATCATCGGTGGCTCAGAGGTGGTTTTACTCTATTGGGGGAAGTTACATTGGGTTGTGGGGTTTCTCTCTTTCTCTCTTATAGAAGATATTCTGACTCCTCTACCTTAGGAGTCTCCATGAAGTTTGTCGATATCTATCCTTCTTCATTTGGTTTGTTGTAGTAGTCTCTAGCTATGTGTCTTGGCTTCCCACAGTTGTGGCAAGTGAAGGTCCTTCCTCCTCCCTTGCCTCTTCCTCGTCCTCATCCTCATCCTCGTGCAAGGCCTCCTCAGGTGTAGAATGCTTTCTCCTCTCCAGTTGTTGGGTCCAATCCTTTCTTCTCTTTGACCTTGTTCTCTTGCTCTAGTAGAGCTCCTTCTATCTCATGCAACTTCAAATCTGGTACATTATTTAAGGTTACCACAATGTTCTCATACTCTTCCTTGTCCACACTCTTTAGAAGCACTGCTAGTGCCTCATTATCTTCTACTTTCTTTCCAATGGCTGGAAGTTGTTACTTGATGTTTTTGTATTTGTTCAAGTGTGTGGTTAGAGGTTCACTTTCCTTCATGTCAAGTTTGTAGAATTGAATTAGTAGATTTATCTTTGAATTCTTTAGCTTGTTGTATCCTTATAATGTGGTGAATGATTTCATCATTTAAGCTAAGTGCAATGAGTCCTAATGCCTTCTCATTTCTGCTCTTCCACTCATTCTTCCCATTCTCCTCTAGACATTCATCTCTTCCCTTAACTAGCCCCCACAGATTCTTCCTCGTGAGCAAATACATGGTTTTTGTTTGCCATGTATGGAATTGCTCCCCGCCGTTGAATTTAGTTACTTCTTGTGCAATGCTCATGATGATGATGTGAAAGGGGTCTTACCTCTTGATCCAATTCAAGATTCAAGGGCAGTGTCTACCCTTTTACAACTCCAATTTGGTGTTTAATAATGATTATAACAAGTTTACAAGCATGAATACACCAAAAATTGCATAAAGCCAAGGATAGTTGGTTTTGTACTAGTTGGTTGGGACATCAAACCAACTTCAAATTGCAATCTAAAGTGATAAAGATCTATATCAGATACCCAATGGTAAGTTTGAACCATCAATTACACCAAAAATCAATGATTAGTGCTAATTAATCACACTAATTAGTAAAATTATTTTCCTGTTTCGTGTGCTGAAAATAGTATACAAGGAGGCCAGATTTGGTGCCTTAGAGTTCAAATGAGATCAAATCCTTTTAAGGGCATCAATAGCAGTTAGTCTAGTAGAGGATCAAGCCCAAAAACATAAGATTTGACCAAATAATTATTTATGCTTGATCTGCTTTACCAAAGTCACTGCAAATTTGATATAGAGCTTGATGTAGCTTCTCCTTGACGAATTTCAAGGTTTTGAGGCCATCAACGTGTTCAGCACACCCAAAAACCCCTTGGGCTAGCTCCAATGCTTCTAATTCCAAGACATGCTGGTGATTTTGCAGTTTTTCTTAGAAAAAAAGGCGCTAGCAAATTAGCGATTCCTAGCTGCATCCGACGGTGGTTTGACCTTCAGAAGCGCCACGCCTAGGTGCTAGTGTGTTGGCAAGAATGTGTGTGAGTTTTGTAGGCGATGGAGCTGTGTGGAGGGAGAGATCTAAGCTCCATTGACTGTGTAGAAGGTGGAAAAAATGGCTTATAATGCTATTAGCACTTAATTAGTACTTAAGAAGGTGATTAGGCTTAAAGCAACAACTGAATGCCAAGCTAGGCTCTAATACCAAGTTGAATTTGCAACAATGTGATAGGGTATGGTGGATCAAATGCAAGAATCAACATAATTAGCAAGCAATTAGAGTGATTAAAGCAAGATTAGTGCACAATTAATCTAATAGTATAATGTAGGCATGGATACTCAAAAACTAGCAAATTCTCATTATGCCAATGCCTCAATTTATAGCTTTTATTACCACAAGGTGCCAAGCACCCACTCCACTGATTTCTCCTTGATTTATGCTACCTCCCCTACGTTTGGGGACACCTTTTCCTAGAATCTTTCCACACCCCTATATTCACTCATGCTACCTTTGATTCTCTCATTCAATAGATTATTCTCACCTTTTCTGCTACCCACTCAATTACGGACTCCCTTTTACAATCTCTAGCTAAGGGCCTATTCCCACACACACCCATTCACTTGCATATTTCTACTGGGATCGTGTCAAGAGTGAAGAGGATTGATTTGGTGTGGTCTTCCTCCATGTAGTGGTGTGAGATTTTCCATTAGAATTGTCTATAGATTTGAATCTCGAGGAGATAGGTGCAACCACTTTCCATCATACTTACATACCAAGCACAAGCAAAAATCCTCAAGAAAGAGCCAAAACAAGGGGCTAAAAATAATCTTTCATGAGCCTTAACAAAGGTCTTCCATAAAAGTTTGGTTGCAAAGCTTCAAGAAAGAATTTGATGCTTACCTTCATGAGTATTATTGAAAGTATTCATCTCCTCAATAGCTGCCAAAATTGCCACCGCATCATCACAATCATCTTTTTTTTGTCCGTTGTACTACTTTCTTGAGTGGCTAGTGTATCGAACTTCAGCCCTCAATTCGAAAGGTGCCATTTTTTATGGGATTAACCTTCAAGAATGTGAAATTTCAAGAAGTTGGACAAGCATGAGTATGAAGATTTCTTGCCTCCAATCATTTCTGATCCATAAGAGCTTCTACGTTCATCACACCAAACTCAAATCAAAGGCTTGCCCCATCAACATCTTCCATTGTAAGCTGAAACTTGTCATCTCTAGGTGGATTTCTCTCCCTTAACTTCTTACAAGTCTTGTGGCATTAGACCTCCCAAAGCTTAAAAGTTTCTTTTGATAGTAAAGCACTTTTGAGCATGTCGACTTTCCCACCATGAAGATTGTCACCCTCTTCCCTTGCATTCATGTAGCTAGCTTCTAAGGCTTCTACAAATGCGCTTTGCGGGCCCACCACCATCAACCATGCTTGAACACCTATTTATGCCAATACTTTTGTTGCTCTCCACTTGCCAACGCTCTTCTTATGTGGCATTCAATGTGCACACTCCGTCATCATTTTCATCTTCAATAACAAACTCAAAAGATTCACTTACAATGCCATCTTACACAATCTCTTTGCATATGGCACTATAGGTACAATCTCCCATCATTCTAACATAACCCAAAAACTTCTTTTCATCACACTCATGGTCAAACACCTTAATGCGAGCCTTCGATGCTATGAATGATCATCCCTACATTCAAAAGAACCATAATAGAGAAAATATCACATAAATGACATACCCAAAGACATGTGTGTTATGTGGACTTCTTCCTTCCCACGTTTCATAGATAATCACAAAATATAACATGCTTAGAAACCTATGAATGTGTATAACAATATGCCAATTCCACATAATAACATTTAATGAAGGATGCTAAGAAATAGTCTATCGTGCATGAAATATCTACAAGATTTCTACTTATTGAAAAGAATATGAAAGAAATAATAAAAAGGAATTTCTCCTCTCTTGCAAGAGGACCACGCTCATTTTCTTATAAAGCTTGAGAGAGCTTGCAAAAAATAAGGCATAGCACTCCCTAACTACTCTACATAAGAGCTACTTAAGTTTTTATTAGAAAAAATACAAATGAGGATTACTACTAAATTGAAAGCTTAGTATGATAAAACACAATAGAAATCCTTCGGGGATTACTCTTGTTGGGGGAATTGGTATGTCCTGGGAAGATAACTAGGGATCCAAAATTTCAAAAAAACTTGAATGATTTGTTATGATCATATGTGGATTTGTTTGCGTGGAGCTAACAAGACATGAAAGGGGTGGTCCTCAGTTTTACCAACATCACATCAATCTTAAGGAAAATGGAGTTATTGTTAATCAAGTAGCATCATTACCAGATGAATTCGAACTAAGCAAGGGAGGTGAAGGAAGAAACATAAAAATTATTAAAGGTCAGATTTACTTATCTGGTGGATAAATTGAGTTAATAGTACCAAAGTGATAAAGTAGCAACGTTACTGGACGAATCTAAACTATGCAAGGGAGGTGAAGGAAGAAATAGACAAATTATTAAAGGTTTAATCCATCTATTCAGTGGATAAAGCAAGCTGGGCTATCACCTATGGTGATAATACAAAAGTTATAAAAAAGCAACAGTGTTACCATATGAATTTGAGCTATGCAAGGGGGACGAAGGAAGAAATCAACAAAATATTAAAGGTCGAATTCATATATCCGTTGGATAAAGTCAATTGGTTGTGATCCATAGTGATAGTATCAAAGAAGAATGAAAGGCTACATGTCTGTACAAGAAGCTGAGCATAGCAACCAAGATGGATCCATTCCCACTACCAGTTACAAATTCCTTGCTGGATGTAGCAGATCTCACCTAGACCTCATTTTTGGATGGCTTCAATAGATACAATAGTCCTCATGGCTTTGATTGAAAGATTGAGAGAAGATAACCTTTGTGACTAAATGGGGAGCATTTGTTTCCAATGTTATGACCTTTGGTTTTAAGAATCCTACAGTAATATTCTTCTGAACTTTGGTCTTAAGAATGCTCCACGACATTTCAAAGGAGGATGGTGCAAGAAATAATTTATGAATGCCTTATTGACTTTATGCAGGTATTTTAGTGACTTTAGCAAAGTTGGTGGAAGTACCTCTTATGTGTGTCTATGTGTCGAGAAAAATTATACCCAAATGCTTGAATCTAGTTACGTGCGCATTCTTGGTAGCCAATGGTATTCTCTTAGGACATATAATGGTACCCAATGGTATTCTCATTCTCTTAGGACAAATAGTGTCCACCACCGTAATGCACTAGATTCCAAAAAGATGGAGGTGATCAAAGCATTGAAGGCTCCTCCGAACCATAAAGAATTGGGCCACATCTGGTGGCATGGTTGATTCTTAAGATTCATGTTTGACATAGCTTATCCGATGTATTTGTTAACAAAGAAGAATGCACAGTATGATAATATGTGGGCACTCACCCCAATTGTGCAACCACACCACATTATTCCAAACCATTCCACATGTTTATTGATGCATTTGATATGGTGTTTAGGAGCATGTTGACATAAGAATTGTAGGAGGGTTGGTGCTACCCTATCTACTATATGCCAGTTAAATATGATGTCCTAGTGCAAAGAAGGTAACTATTCCACCACGAAACGAGAAGCTTTTGGGATGATTTACTATGTCAATAAGTTCATGCATTATCTTATGAGTAATCAGTAGGCATTTCCTGTAGATTATCAGGCTCTTCTATTGATTTCTCCATTCGACATACTTAGAAATCAATAGTTGTAGACTTGTTGTCTCGAATTGAAACAATAGAACCACCTTGATGAGGTAATGAATCAATTTTTGAATGCAGAATTGTCTAAAATTTCAGTCCCTAGATTGGAATGATGAAATGTTCTTCTTCCTCACAAAAGGAACAACACGATGAACAACAAGCCATATTGATGGTGGACACCCATCAAGGATTAAGTGAAGGCCATTTCCATGGTAAAATCAAGTGGTTACCATGCAATTATATAAGATGGGAAAAAATCCGAGTGTGTGCAACACCATGAGCACAACAAGTCGTATTGATGAGGGCCATTAGTCAAGTGGCCTATAGTGTAAAAAGATGCATGGAAATTTGCCAAGAAAAGTAAGTGAGAACAAGGGACTAGAAGGCTAGAAGCTTCATTTGCCTTATGGGCATTTATGCTTGCTACGGAAAGATGCCATTTTCAATGGCATCTATACACGATTAACCACAACCCCACCTCCCTCCACGTGGGCAAAGGAGGTGGGGCTATTTCAAAATACCCACTCCTCCTTCAAGCGTGAGGAGGAGCCAAATCTCACATCTTCCAATGCAATTTTGAATTTGAATCTAAGAAGATCTCATCTCACATCTTTCAATGAAATCTTTGTATACATTCTTACACTTATATATATTATGTATGTATGTGTATGTATAGGTATGTAAGCATGCATATATAAATAGTGTACATGTGTGTGTGTGTGTGTGTGTGTGTGTGTGTGTGTGTGTGTGAGAGAGAGAGAGAGAGAGAGAGAGAGAGAGATTACATGAAAGATGCATTTATTTGAGAGTGAGCACACCTCACCACTCATCCCTACCATTAAAATTATATATATGTGTAAATCTATTTAAGTGTGTGTGTGTGTGTGTGTTTGAGAGAGAGAGAGAGAGAGAGAGGGAGAGAGTTTCTATGTGAGAGAGTGTGCATGAAGAGAGAGAGAGAGAGAGAGTGTGTGTGTGTGTGTGTGTGTGTGTGTGTGTGCACGAGAGAGAGAGAGAGAGTGTGTGTGTATTCAATCTACTAGTAAAACCTTAATTGATAGAGATTAGTTGCCACAAAGTAAAACCTTAATTAATAAGGTTTTTTTCCGTACACCCGGGGGCCACTCAAGTGGGTGGTAATAAGGTTATTAAAACTTTAGAAAGACAATAACTCGTAAGGTTATATTGACTAATTAATGAATTCTATATGACATAATTAATGAATTTTCATTGTCATATAGAAGCTCCAATATGCATGCAAACAAATTAACAATACACACAGTATGCATGTGCATGCAAACAATCGGCATGCATACTATCGTATTGACCATGAACGCTAGATTCTTTTGGCCCCACATACATGATGATACATGCAAACGTAGCTTATTAAACTCATGTTGTGAACGTCTTTACATTTGCAGGGTATCCGAAATGTCTGTCTGATGCTGCTCCAGAAAGGTATTTCGCTCCTCTCAAATCATCATCAGCTTGCAACTGTTGCTCCATCAATTGGAGGATAATTGATAGAAGTGCGGCATTTCTTATCAATAATACGAGTAATACAATCAGTTAAATATGTTTAACTGATTTTCTTATTGTTTGATTTCTATTTGCTACAAATGTTGACAGATCTTATTAATAACTGCATTAACACAGACTACAAATTTCTTATTGCAGGCTTGCCTTTTGTGAGATTTTTGCAAGCAACGGCATAGCTTAAGGTTAATAAAAGTAGTGAAAATGGCCACTGATACTAACCTCAATCATGAAGAGGTTGCACCTCTCATCCGCCCATTTGTTGCTGGTGAAGTAAAAAATGGCAAATCTCGCCACAAAGAACAAGTAATGATAGGACCTGCGGTAGATAAATTGACTGATTTGTGGCGTCGCACAGGAAGAAAGGGCTTTGATAATGGAAATTGAAGGAGTTAGAATGCCTTCCTATAGCCATAGCCATTGCCATAGCAACAGCTCAGAATTGCCAGGAAGCCAGAATGAGGACAAGAGGATGTGCAATTCGGCTCACAAAGGAAAATCCCCCACTCCTTTGGAAGACATGGAGCTCTGACAAGGCGTACAGCCTTCTCTCTGCTGCCCAGAAATGCTGCCTGCAAGACGAGACCTGGGATGATTCCACCTCCAAATGGAACATTGTTCTAAAGCACATGAAGAAAAATGGCCATGGTCAACGCACCGAAAAAGCCGTGCAAGGCAAGTTCTTATCCTTAATCAGGGCCTTCATGGACATCAAAACATGGAAGATTGCAAAATGCCAGTTTACAGCAAAATGACACTAGCCCATGGCCTTCCACGCACTTTTGAAGATAAGATGTACAACAAGATGCAGGAGTTCTATGATGCCACTGGGCTTGATGATGGCATGTGTGTGAAGGATGTGGTAGCGGTAGAGAAGGGACGATGACTAGGGGATACAAAGCTGCAGTACAGTGAGTCCCAGGTTGAGTAAAATGCAACCTGGCTATAAGGAGACTATAATGGAGTGGAAACTTCACATGATTCACAAGATGGTGGTGATGATGATGATGATGAAAGACAAAAAAGACAATTAGAGTCTGGACTCCAATTCTTCACCAGATGGCTCAAAACAAACGATAAGTACATCAGAACAGAACAGGCAAGCCAAGAGGCAGCATGTTAGTGATGGAGGTAGGCATGTCTTTTCTCATCAAAGTGTTTCTAATTGACCGACCCTTACCTAACTATATTTCTTTGTGGTGATCACTTAAACATCGTCTTGAATGCTTGTATTAAGCCAAGTTGTGAACCCAATATCGGCTACAACTTAGGGCCTAGTTTTTCTGGTGATAACTTGATCAATTTCTTTGCCAACAAGGTGCTTGTGATCAAGCATATTGCAGTCCTAATGCCTGCTGTAGGTAAACCTTATAAGCATCTTAGTGATCAACCAAAGCCTAGCCCTATTTTTTGTAATCAACCAGACCCTAACTTTTGCGATTAGCTAAACTCTAATCCAACTAACTCATCTTAATGGTTTGGAGCAATGAAATGTATCTGTGATCAAGGAGACCCTAACCCTATCTCATCATTTGCAGGAGGCAACAAGAGTACTTCGAATGAATTTATGGTGTACCACATTGACTCTACAAGTCATTTTGTCAGCATATTTCCAAGCTGTGAAGATAAACATAGAGACAGCTATTTGTTTTTTGCCAAGCAGTGCGCAACACGCTAGGCTAAAAACCAAAACGCTTCTCTTTTTCACATAAGCATGCAATTCAACATACAAGAACATTAAAAGCTTCTTGACTATTGCCATTTTCATCTAAATTATCTGGTTAAGACATTGAATTGTATCAAAAGCTTTCATATTCTGAATTTGATTAATGATGTGATTGATGTCAGAGCGTATGACATATAGACATGTTATGCTAATACATGTTCTGCAATTAGTGTAAATGTTACATCATTCTTTTGATGCACAAGTGCGTTTCATATTGCTTCATGAGTGCTGCCTAGTAGAGAGACGAGACAAATCAAGCTATATTTTGTGTTAGGAATCCAATACAAATTTTGTTTCTGTTGTACGTGATGCTTTGAGAATGTAAACACCAGCTATTGTCTCTTGTCCATAGCTTCTTGAGTTCCAAAGCTAAAGTATGGGCTGTCCTTTGTATAACTGGCCCATTATGGTCTCCTTCCATGCACCAAATTTCTTATGTACCATGTATGGCTCCCTTACAAGCCTCAAATTTCAGATGTATTATGCAGACCATTCAACTCCTTTCATTTGCTTAATTAACTTACATCTATTTTTTTTTCTTACATCTTAACCTACTTACACGTATAAAACCACTTTTGGTCAAGATTTAATCAGATTCATGAGCTACATATGCATTACCCACTTGGGTTTTGAAAAACTCTTGCCAAGATTAAAATTCACCTGGACTTCTATCACATTATAACAAGAGTCCTAGCAATTGTGATGCAAAGTTACCAGCACCTACTCATGGGAAGCTAGTTTGTCTATGTAGCTATTTGGCCCTCCTAGCTCTATTTCACATGATGAAACCCATGCCTGGACACCAGACAAGTGGAAGAAGACATGGGGACAAGATCCATAAGGTTTGACTAAGAAAAAGCACCATTCTTGGTCAAAAAGCAAGAAAAAGTAAAAAGTCAAACAGGGTTGACCGTGAGCCAAGGGCACCATTGGAAGAGGAGACTAAGCTGGACCAAAAAGCTAAAAGTATTAGTTAAAAACTAAGGTATATTAGTAAAAACAAATGAGATATTTAGGTGAAATGATGCATTTTTGACACCTCAGTAAGGTGGGAAACCCACTTGAGCTAGGTGCCTTCTTCATCATCATTGCTTGGGTTTTTTAATTCAAAAAAATGTGATATTTTTATCTCTCCTCTCTCTCCTAATGCAAACTAGATCAAAAAGGGAGCTAAATTGATCCAAATCTTGTTCAAATTGGGTCAAAGCTAGAGGGCTCTAGAATCCAGTTGGACTTGGTTAGTGGCCTCCCTCACCTATAAATAGACCCTCATTCCTTTGTATTTTCATCCTTGAGCTATACCATGCCAGTATTATCCTCAACCCTAAAAACTGCTTTTTGGATGTTTTTATCGCCCAAAAACCATTAAAACAGATTTTATATCAATTTTCTTGCCAAAAAGAGCTTTTCCATGTTCTTCTTCTTCGACAAGGTTGAAAGAGTTGTGGAGATTACTCATGGAAACTTGGACTACTTGAACTTGGACATAGAGCTTGGATATGGAACATAGAGCTTGGACATGGAGTATAGACATGGAGAACTTGGACATAGAGCTTGGGCATGGAACTTGGACATGAACATGGAACTTAGACATATAGCTTGGACATGGATCTGGACCAAGGTCACCGCGATACGTTTCACTGCTGAAACGATTCATTTTGGAATGAAACGTTTCACCACGAGAAGGTGGCCAGTGAAACGATCGACTGAAACGATTATATACATAAAATCTCAAGGTTGGGCATGGTGCCAAAAGAGCTGAAAGTATACACACCAACAGTTCAATAATCAATCAATCATAATCCTCAAATTGATGGAAGAATTGGGCAACCAATTTGGGGGTTTTGCCCAAACCGGAATCAAACCTGAATTTAGGGGTTTTGCTCAAACCCTCGAATTGGAGGGGATTTTGTCCCAAATTGGACAAAACCCCCAAATTTGGACATCGAATTGAATGCCCATTTCTGAATGTTGAGAAGATGGCTTATAGCTGTGATTTTTGTATGTTTTTCTCATACTTAATAGAAGTCTCTTTTTGCTCCCCCAAAAAAAAAAATGCCCGCCTTGAAATTTCACTCCATGCATGAAACGTTTCGCGTTTCAGGGAAAGTGAAACGCATTTCGCAGTGACCCTGATCTGGACTTGGTTTTGGATTTGATTTGGACTTGAAACTTGGACTTGGATTCATCGGATTTGGATTTGGATATTGGATTTGGTACTAGCCCAGTGAGATATACTTGTGGGTCACCCCCGTGGTGTGCTCGGCAACAGAGATCTTGTGCCTAGACATCGACATCAACTTGGGTATCCTACATTGGCATATCTATTTGTTTTTGTATTCATTGATTGTATTGATCCTGGCCAACACGTCCGTGGATTGTTCCTAAATAAATTCCTGAAAGGGAGTAGAGCCTATTTCCCACTCAGTGTGGTGTACTATGCAAGATCCCTATTCCCTTCTCTCTCTCCCCCCTCTCTCTATATCTTTCTGTCTTGGACATGTGGTTGAGTCTTGTCACGGCACGCCCCGCTGGGCTTACAGTGGTATCAGAGCAAGATTTCTCTTGAAGAAACTTTCTTGGGGTGACAGAGCCATGTCGAGAGCAGAGGGATACCAAGGGCCTCATGAAGGGAATAACTAAGAGGCCGATCCAGGACTTCAGGATGGGAACCATGCTCATCAGAAGAGTACCATGACTTCCAACAATTCAAACGATCTCAAAGGCGAAGAAGTTCTAGCTTGGAGAGCCAGGCAAGAAAAGGACCAAAGAAGGGCTCAAATGTTTGAAGATTTCACCAAGAATCGAGCCACCGAAGCCGAAGGAGTTGAAGCTACTAAAGCCTATCTCTAGGCCAAAGGAGTCACCATTGCAGGAGGATCTAGAGCAACCAACTCTATTTATCATGGATGACACAAGGAAGCTACTCCTAGGCCTACTCTTTCAGATGCAGTTTCCTCAAGACATGTAAGGGAAAGGAAGGCAAAGAAGCCAGAGAGATCGGAAGATCATCAGATTGACATCATGCCAGGAAGTTTGACAAATGGTTTGCAGTGGTGCTTAGCCCATTGCATATTTCGACAAATAAAGCCATGGGATCTTTGTCGACCAAAGTTGAAATGGAATCCTTTTTGAAGCGTTGAGACTTTATGCTAGCAAAGGACCAGTGTTGGATATTCTAGACCTTTCTTTTGTGGTTGAACATGATGAGCTTGCATTGGAGGAGTCTTGAACCAAAAAGTCCATGCTGTGGCCTATGAACGTCAAAGACAACAAGGTAGCAGATGCATTATCTCGGAGAGCCTTGAGCCATGAGGTTTCTATAGGTTACCATATGGATTTCACATTGATAAAGGATCTTTATGCTACCACAGAAGACAGAATAAAGATGTGGTGAGAGAATATTGCTATGAATTTTATCTTTAGATTGCCAAAGTCAAGGAATGATGGTATATGGACCTTCAGGATACCAAGAAGATCAACCATATATGTCAGCAATTGGACCTTTCAGATCATTGGAAGATATATAAAGTTTTCCGTGACAGTTTATTGAAACCATGTACAGGTTATCCCCCAAGGAACTTGTTTTGAAGGATCCACCAGGGGTGGAAGAGCCAAAACAGATTGTGTTTCATTCTGTGAGAAAAAAGAGGAAAGATAGTGGTCAGAAAGTTCCTCTTGGAATTCAAGAGTTTTTCACTGTTGGATGTGAAATGGATGCCAGAGAAGTACTTTTAGCACTATCTAGATATACTTCAAGCTTACGAGGAAGTGGTTGGTCCAGATGTATTTGAAGTACAGATAGGCACATCTTGCAATCAAGACAGATTCAAGAGGGAGGGATTGTGCCTCTAGCCCTCTTCATTGTATTTCATTGAGAAAGGACAGGAGTCTAAACTATGTAGGTTGAGAAAAGTTTTATATGGCCTTAAGTAAGCTCCCAAAGCATGGCATGGGAAGATAAATGTTTACTTCATTGCAAATGGTTTTTGCAACAATCCAACTGAGAGTACCCTCTATGTAAAGAGAAATAAAGATTTTTTTTAAATCATCGTTTTATATGTTGATGACATGCTGCTCAAGCCTCCCTAATGAGGAGAAGAGCCTTCAAAGCCGAATTACATGTATTATTTGACATGACAGATTTGGGCTTATTACATTATTATTTGGACATACAATTCATGCAGCATGATAATGGTATTGTGATGTTGACAGAGGCTCCTCAAGGCTCACACGGTTTGGTCTTGAAGACCGTAAACCTATCACTACACCAAGATGAACGTGAACCATTTCATGCATCACTTTATCAACAGGCTATTGGATGCCTCATCTATCTACGTAATACAAGGCCAAACATTTAGTTTGGGGTCTCCCAACTGAGCATGTTTATGCATAGTCCTGGAAGTAAGCATTGGCAAGCAACAACGTGAGTATTTAGATACTTATAGAACACTCACTCCCTTGTCCTATTCTATGCTTAAGGAATTGATATTCAGCTACATGCTTTTAGTGATTCGGATTGGGCTAGATGTTGCGAAACACGAGTGTCCACTAGTGGCTTTTTCTTTTACCTTGGTGATTCATGTATATCATGGCTCAGCAAGAAACAGCCCGACAGCAGCCACTTTGAGATGTGAAGCTGAGTACATGGCAACTTTTACAACAATTGTAGAGTGTGTATGGCTCAGACGCCTTTTGGCAAATCTCGGTGTTGGACACCAATTTTCCACCTCCATCTTCCCTGACAACCAAAGTACATTAGCTGTTGCGAGAAACCCAACGTTTCATGCTTGCAGTAAGCACATTGAGATACATTATCATTATGTCAGGGAGAAGCTCATTGCAAGAGAGATTAGCCTGACTTATTTCTCTACACACAACAATGGGACACTTTCTCTCTCTTTTTCCTCGGGCATATATACACACTCTTATAAATGTGTATAAGTAACCTTATGATGTCACTTCACTTGTACTTCACTCATTCTCATTTATCTACTTTGAATGTTGTGCTTCCACCTCTCTCCTCTTGCTTGCTACATGTGTGTGTGTGTAAAACACTATCATTTTAAAGCCACATGCAAAAGCTCGCCCCATAAGAAGAGACAAGAAGTAACAATTACAGCACCTGGTTCCTTCATGGTGAGGAGCTTATGCAGGACTGGTGAACAATTCCTGATGCGTGTTTCCTTTTGAGTGAGCATCCAACTTGACAAACCTGCTGTAAGTAACTCTGGCTAAGAGCGTGTTCTAACATTGAAGCCTTTGAATGTATACATTCCTGACTATGACTTGATTGTTAATGTGGATGGTCAACTTAATATCAGACCCCCACAACCAGAATAGTGAATAACAGCTTCTCAGAATTCAAATGTTTTCAGATGGGAATGTAATGTGCACCTACTATCCCTTCCAACAGAAATGCTACTTACAGTTGAGCTAAGAATCTTTTCAACCATCTGCATGTTTAACCTGTCTTGACCTGTACCTAGCCACTATGCATCAATGAATTACTGGTTAGCTCCCCGTGCTTGCAGCCGTCTCCTTTCCAGTTCCAACTGCATGCCAAAAGTGAAGGAGAATTTTGACTCTCTCTCTCTCTCTCTCTCTCTCTCTCTCTCTCTCTCTCTCTCTCACACACACACACACACACACAAATGGCAGTACTACATGGATACTTTCATGAGGCTTACATAGGATGGTTTCATACTGAGGGCCAGATATCTTGACATATACACACCCACAACTGGCCCACTGCAATCCGCATGATACCCCGTGAGGGGAGGACATGCACTCTCTCTCCCCCCCTCTCTCTCTCTCTCTCTCTCTCTCTCTCTCTCTCTCGTCCTGCCCTGCTCGCGCTACAGCTTTCTTTCTTTCTCGCAAGGTCCATGGCGTGACATCGCGCAAGTCCTGCCCTGCTTGCGCTACACGCTGGTGGTCCTGCCCTGCTTGCGCTGCGCACCCTGGCTGTGCTGCGCCTGGCGTTGCCCTGTTCGCGCTGTGCTACGCCTATCCCCGCCCGAGCTGCCGTGCTTGTGCTGCGCACGCCCCGTGCTAGCCTGCTTGCGCTGCCAAAAATACTCTCTCTCTCTCTCTCTCTCTCTCTCTCTCTCTCTCTCTCTCTCTCTGCTATTACCACCCACTAGCCCTTCCGCCTCGCTGCCCTGCTGGCGCTATGCTGGCCCGCCTGCGTGTCCCCCTTTCTCAGGCCCCCAAGGCAGCAACATAACTCTCTCTCTCTCTCTCTCTCTCTCTCTCTCTCTCTCTCTCTCTCTCTCTCTCAGGGGATGGGTTTATACATCGACCGCGGTACATGGATGTATACATGCCCCACAGCTCTCGCGTTGCTATTGGACAGCTACGAGTCTCATCACATGAGCTAGAGATAGAGGCTGGGAGAGCGGCACGGGTTCCCAAAGCTGAGCGGATATGCAGATTGTGCCGCGAGGAGGTGGAGACTGAGGATCACTTTGTATGTAGATGTAGAGCCCACCAGGAGGTCAGAGATAGATATGCAGGATTGTTTGAGGAGCACTCTTCACTACATCAGTTGATGGAGGCCTCGGACCAGCAACAGCTTGGCACACTACTACTAGAGCTTCATAGTTCTCAAGAGAGACTCCTCCAGACACCCGCTCCCACTAGGGGTGGGAGACAGTCCCAGCTCACAGATTTCTTCCAGAGAGCTATGCCAGTGCCAGCTGATGTACCACGTGGGGTGACCGCACAGAGAGCAGAGGAATTGAGAGCCAGGAGGAGACCTAGACAGACTGGACATAGAGCACCCCGACTCCGTCACCGAGAGATAGCAGCTATCCGAATGAGACACCAGATGGAGACACAGGAGAGGCTAGCTCGCTTTCATTCAGACTCAGGGTACATGTTCATGCCATTCACAGCCTCAGCATCGGCGATGTATGATATCTTATATCCCTCTTATGGCACTGGATGGAGTTAGACATAGATCTGCATAGCATGCTTGTACTACCCCTTCAGCATATAGAGATGCATCTTGCCTTAGCACTCCATCCACATTCCCACCCCCCTTATATTGTTTGTATATGGGCTCCACCGATCCATGATGATTCACAGTTGTATCCAGACACATGCACACTTTTTCTTTTGTTTCTTTTCTTCCGATGACCAGAAGAACACAGTTGTATTATTTTTTGTCTCATAGGTCGACTTTGGCCTCTTGTAGACGTTAATATATCTTTCTTTCTTTCTTTCTCTCTCTGCCTGTGGGAAGGGCTGCAGAGCAATCTCGAGGAATGGCCCCAAGTCTCCAAGAGAAACTCAAGGCCCTCGAGACGGCAATGAAGGCACTAATCAAGGAGAACAAGAAGACATCCAATTCCAACCTCAATGAGGTGGAGAACAAACTACACCAGCACATCATGGCCCTCGAAGCACGGGTCACGGACCTTGAACAAGAGAACACAGCACTCAAGGAGGAGGTGAGTGCATTGAAAGTGGAACTGGTAGCCGTCAAGAACACCGAGAAGGAAGAAGGGGAGATCAATGACAACACTCTCACGGCCATCAAAGAAGAGATCTCCAAGGAGTTCACAAAGGACATGGAGGGAAAACTCGAAGCCAAGCAGTCAGGATGGGTTGAGGTGGTGAAGAAGAACATCCGTAAAGAAGTGAGGGAGGAGACTCAAAGGGAAGAACATCCGTAAAGAAGTGAGGGAGGAGACTCAAAGGGAAGAACATCAAATCATTCACACCACCATTGAGGAGGAGAAGATGAGGCATGCCCGCCGCCTCAACATTCGTGTCACAGGTATAGCCGAGACACCCAACTCCACTCCCGAGAAAGATGGACAGCTTCTATGCATGAAGCTAGGCTACAGGGAAGAGGACCCTCTCCCCTTCACCAAAGCATGGAGAGTCGGGAAAGACTCAACACGCAAGCGAGCCCTCATCCTACAGTTTGCAGGAGAGACGGAGAGGGTCACCTTCATGAGGAAGAGGGTCATACTACGAGGCTTAGAGGGAGCTCCTATTTTCTTGGATGATGATCTCACAAGGATGCAGCTAGAGCATAGGAGAGCTTGCATGCCACGAGTCTTACACGTGAGGAGAGAAGGCAAGAAGGCCTTCTATCAAGATGGTCGGGTCATCATTGATGGCCGGCCCATGGATTAGCGGTTTGGGGCCTATGGGACACAGACCAAGCCACTCACAGAGATACACATGGCAATATGGAACTGTAATGGTTCACTATGGGTGCAGCCTGGACGATTGGAGCATGTTATGGTGGGGAGAGACATCATACTTCTGACAGAGACACATCAGAGCCCAGAGAGAGGGCTACCTCGAGTAGAGGGATTCCAGTGGGAGTCAACATATTGGAGGCATCACAGCTTGTCACCTCATTCTCCATCCCACCTCGTCCTATTGGGGCAAATCATACATACTTGGCATTTTCACTAGCCGGATCACCAGTATCACCAGCCCCCCACATACCGACGCCACACACTACCATCTACTTCACACATGACATGGCAGACATATACACTGGCAGAGTAGAGGATGGGCCCCTACTCATGGATCCCTTGGCACCTATGGATACCATTACAGCCCAACTGGCATCACTCCTACACACGGCTGCATTACAGAGCTTCCCACATCGTGTCCACTCAGGAGAGCCTGCGAGATCTGGGACTATGTCCCAGAACAGATGGTATGATGACGAGTGATACTCACGGCTCCGCATACAGAGAGCCTTGGGAGCCATCACAGAGCAGGAGTCGAGGAGAGAGATGAGACTTACTCGCCGCAAAAGGCGGGCCTTCGCAGAGATACAGGAGCTAGAGATCTTCCATTTCTTCATGAGTAGAGATAGCCCTATCTCATGGCGGCACTTCAGAGAGACCCGGACACCGACACCCATTGCAGACCCACAGACATGGCACACATATGCAGAGGGCCTATACCATGCCCCACAGCAGCCACCTATACCTCAGCCACAGGAGCCTCGACCTACCATAGCTAGCTTCTTTACCCACTCGATGGTAAAGGAAGCTATCTGCCGCCTACAGCATGGACGGGCCGCCGACCATATGGGCCTACATCGTGAGCATCTCAGATATGCGGTAGATTCTTTGGCTCCGTTTCTTGCTCACATGTTTAACAGGGCACTAGCAGAGGGTTTGCCTGCGGAGTGGACGATGCACACCATTGTGCCGATCCACAAAACAAGGGATATGCTCGATCCGAGCAACTACAAGATGGTTATGGTTGGCCACGTGTTGGCCAAACTCTATGGTGCAGTGTTGGAGCAAGAGCTTAGCTTATATGCCGAGCGAGCAGGTTTACGCTCATCAGGGCAGGCAGGCTTCAGGAGAGCTTTCTCTACCACTGACCATGTATTCACTTTGAGATGTATGATTGATCAGGCCAGAGTGAGGAAGAGAAAGCTCTATTGTTGCTTTGTGGATTTCCGCAAGGCATTTGACACAATACCACGAGAGAGGCTCTTTCAGCGCCTGCAGTCTCTTGGCATACCAACAGATATGACATGGGGCATCTATGCATTATATGAGCAGGTTTTTGGGCGAGTCAAATGTCCAGGAGGTATGTCCGAGACTATTGCTAGCACCATTGGTGTGAAGCAAGGATGCCCACTTTCCCCCACACTATTTGGGTTATACATTGATGAGGTGGCTGACTTCATTACACGGGGAGGCGGAGATGGAGTTGATCTAGCAGGTACCTCAGTACATATTATGCTTTATGCTGATGATATTGTATTAGTGTCTGAGTCTCCAGGAGGTCTACAGCAACATCTACATGCACTCGATGATTTCTGCACACAGAGGGGTCTTACTGTGAACCTTGGGAAAACCAAGGTTATTGTCTTTCATGCATCAAGACAGGGCAAGAGTCAGCTGACATTCACTCTCGCAGGATGCCAGGTGGAGGTGGTGACATCATACGTGTACCTAGGGGTTACCTTCTCTGCAAAACAGCCACGCGCTTCACCATGGGTTCAACAGCCAGAGCTAGATTGACACACGGGGATATGCAGCATTGGCTATGCTAGAGAGACAGTGCCACCAGGCGCATTTTCAAGAGCCCCGAACGAAGGGGTGGCTATTTGACACATTAGTCACACAAGCACTGATGTATGGAGCAGCGTATGGGCGCCAGGCCTTGCTACCCATTGGTGGACACAAATAGAGAGACCACAGGCCCTCATGATGGCACGCATGATACGCAGCAAACCGTCAGTACCTCATGACATTATCCAAGCAGAGTTTTCTGCGCCTCCTATGATGGTAGAGGCCATATTCCAGACTATATGCTTGCTAGACAGATTCAGAGAGATGCCAAAGGACAAATTGTCATACAGAGCTTTTGAGGCATCTAGACAACTGACTAAGGCAGGAGACAGAGGATCATGGTATGCACAGGTCACACATTGGTTCTCACAGCATGGCCTAGACAGGGATCATCTACCACCATTCCAGTATGACAGAGATGCACCACATATCCGTCTCTCTCATAGTGAGAGGAACAGAGTATTGAGACAGGACCTATGGCAGCTCTATACACGAGAGACACGGATATCACCTACACAGCCTCTTCCACCGAAGATGCTATACTACAGAGATCACTTCATGAGTATCACTGATGATGGATTTATAGAGAGGCCTAGATACATGGAGGGCTTTTTACCACACGGCTCCCGAGTAGCTATCGGTCAGCTTAGAGTCTCATCACATCGATTGCAGATCGAGACTGGCAGAGCAGCACGGATCCCCCGAGAGAAAAGGGTATGCAGATTGTGCCGAGAGGAGGTGGAGAGTGAGGAGCATTCATAGTCACAAGGGACGGGGGACGGTGACGGGGGACGGGGACGGGGGAGAGAACGACACTCAAAAAGTACTTTTTTTTTAAATTTTTCTACTCTACACTTATTCTACTTTGGAAGTACATCAAAATGAGCACAAATTTACACTAAAATGGTAAGCTTTTGAGTCATATTAATAATTAAGTAGATACAAAATGAGTCATGACTCAAGAGTCAAGAGTCAGGACCAAGCCTTAAGGAGGCAGAATACATGGACGGACTCAAATGAGTCAATGACAAAAAAGTGCTGAAGACTAGAGGCTAGAGGCTAGAGCTAAGTAGTAAGGCCCATGAATCATGATCCATGAATGATCATCCACGTGAAGTGCTCGCCTCATGGTCATGGGTAGCTTGTGCCAAAGAAGCATCAAGCTCATCCTCAGTCTCATCCTCACTGGCATGCTGCTCCTGCACCTCATCCTCTTGTTGCTCTTCTTGTTGACTCATCTCCCACTCGGTGAAGGAATCTGCCTTCTTGGTCACGCTCTTGCAAAGCATTCGCAAGTTCGCGCTGACGAAGACAAGGTCATTGGCACGCTCTACCCCGAGTCGGTTCCTCTTCCTAGAGGCAATGTGGCTGTAGGTACTCCAAAGTTGCTCCAAGCAAGAGGAGCTGACGGCCTGGCTAAGTATGCGGATGGCAAGCTGCTGCAGCTCCGGTCCATCTGAACCAAAGTCCTCCCACCATAGAGCAGCACCAACTTTGGAGCGGTCAACCTGTGCATCATGACAGCCATAGGAGCCATGAAATGACCTGTACATCGAAAGCTAGTCCCTAATCTTGCGCCTAACCGATGCATCAGGCACAAGACGATCCAAGATGATCCTCCATCCAGCGCTCACCTCCCGGTCGCTCTCCTGCTTGTTGCCACATAAGCTGCTCCATGCAATGGAGAGTAGTATGAATTCCACCTTCCTACACACAAGGCATGGATCTCCTCGTATCTGTCTTCGTCAGGCACGAAGTCTTTCAACTTCTCTATCATGCGATCCATGGCCTCGTAGACCTTGCCTATGCATAGTTGCATAGCATCTACAATTTTCAATAGGTGGACTATGGGCCTCACCATAGCATTTGTGGTCTTCACACGCTCCCACCAAGAGGCGTCATCCGCCCGTAGCCTACACTCTTGGCCAGTGTTTGTATGGGACTCTTGCATGGCGACAAACTCGTCGCTAAGGAAAAGCCCCCTCAAAGCACCGCTACAATCCTTCAACCGGCCCAACATGAGAAAGTTGTAGGCAAACTGGATGTCGGAATATTTGAGGAGAGAGACAGGACCTCTTGTTGAACTCATGCCGAAGTCTTTGGTGGTTGAGGACAAAGGAGACCATGGTGTTGGCCTCCTCAATGAGCGGGCTGATCCATGGTAATGCCCCGATGTCCTTGAGGAGGTTGTTTACGCAATGAGCCATACAAAAGGACGCCGTGACACGTCCATACATACCTTGGAGAATAGCTCCCGCCGCCCTACTGGAAGGCTCCCCATCTGCAACAAAGCCCACTACATGCTCGGAGCCAACGATCTCCATGGTGGTAGCCCACTCCGCCACAAGCACATCCGCGCTCTTCCCAGTGCCGGATGCATCATGAGATGAGATGAAGTACATCTCGCCGCGGGAATATGCAACCATGCCGTGAATACTCCTCGTGCGGGTGTCACTCCATCCATCCACAATGAGGGAGACTCCGTTTCTCTCCCATTGCCGCTTTGTGTTGTCGGCCGCTTGCTCTACAATGCGCTTCTCCTTCTCGAGCAATGTAGTGCGCAAGCTCTCAGATGAGGGGGGCGTATAGGTTGAGCCATACTCCCCAATCTTCTTAACCATGACCTTGAAGTATTCCGACCTATTCAAGAAAGTAATTTACTAATGAGAAGGGGACTAGGATGATGAAAACATGAATGATGAATTGGCAATGATCGATTGCACTTACTTAGCCGCTTGAAAGGCAACGTGGTCGTGGAAGAAGAAGCGGGCCACCGCCATATCCACCTCCTCCTTCAACTTGGGGTTCCAATTCTCCCCAAGTGTAGATTGTCGCCGTGGGCCACGTAATGCCGAGCCACCATATCTAGACTCGAAGGTGACATTGTTCCAAAGAGAATCACCTATTCGAGGCATCCTACAAGGCGGGGATAAATGCAGATTGTTGGCCTTGCAAGTACGACACAGAACATAAACTAATCTCATTATATGATTCATGATTTTAACTGTCATCTTGGCCAACAATAGAGCAAGGGGAAGAGAAGGTAGATAGCCTTAGAAGTCAGGCCTCAATAGAGCAAGGGTGGACCGTGGAAGATATGCCATAAATATTGATGGAAGAGAAAAAAGTGTGCTGCTTTGTGAGTTGTGCAGAGAAAACCAACATAAAGCAAAACATGACATTACCCCTTTGGAAGACCTCCACAAGGCCCAAGGACACCAAGGAGCAGGCGGGCTGACACGAGCGATGGAAGGCTGGCACACAAATCGGCGAAGTCACAGGCGGCCGCCACTGGGAAGCGTGAACGAAGTGCGCCGTACGATTCACGAAAGGATTCGTTTTTTAAGGTTTTTAAAATATGCATGATGAAAAAAACGTGTTTCGTGCAGGACGAAACAATTCGAAACCTTTCATACGTTTCGAACCTGTATGAAACGCGTTTCTATGCAACTGTGGTGCAGCCCAACAAGAAGAAATTATGAGTCAGGTACAAGAGCTTCTGAATAAAGGGTTGATACAGCCTAGCTCATCACCCTTTTGCTCACCTGTACTCTTAGTGCAAAAGAAGGATGGTTCTTGGCACATGTGTATTGACTACAGGGCGCTGAACAAGAATACCATCAAGAATCGATTCCCCATTCCGAGGATCGATGACATTTTGGACCGCTTACAGGGCTCCACAGTCTTTAGTCGCATTGACTTGAAAAGCGGGTATCATCAGATACGTATTAGACCCAAGGATATGCATAAGACAGCATTTCGAACCACGTTTGGGTTGTATGAGTTCTTGGTTATGCCCTTTGGTTTGACAAATGCACCTGCCACATTTAACAGAATGATGGACAAGATTTTCAGGCCTCATAGAGCGTTTGTGGGCACATTCTTTGATGATATGATTGTGCATTCACAAACTGAGGAAGAGCATAGAAGGCATTTGGCCATTGTGTTTGCAAAACTCAGGAACCATAGGCTGGTTATTAATGGCAAGAAGAATGAGTTTTTCTTGCAAGAGATTCACTTCTTGGAGCATATTGTGTCTAAGCATGGAGTCCGTATGGATCCAGCGAAGGTGGAAGCAATTCTTAATTGGTCAGATTTGAGGACCGTGCATGATGTACGCAACTTTCTAGGATTGTGTTCCTATTACATGTTGTCTTCAAGGTCCATCTGTTTGTCTACAGTCAGTCTTCTGTCTATCTAGTCTTGTCTGTCTATCTATCTGTTGTCTGTCTATCTGTCTATCAATCTGACTGTGTCTTGTTTTAGATCCATCTTGTCCCTACCCTTGTGGACCCATATGAGGATATCACTTGAGGAGGGGTGTCTCAGGATTTTTTTTGTCTCTCATGTCTTGTCTCTCAGTCTATCAGTCTTTATGTCTATCTTCTAGTCTTGTCTTTTTTGTCTTCCTCCTAGTGTCCACTTAAGGAGGGTGTTGGAAATAAGTGCACACTAGGTGTACTATTTCTAGTCTAGTTTCACTTAAGTCTTTGTGTCTTGAGTCTATGTTGGAAATAAGTGCACACTAGGTGTACTATTTCTAGTCTAGTTTCACTTAAGTCTTTGTGTCTTGAGTCTAGTGCCATGTGACACCTCTACATTTATCCCATAAGTCAATCTACTCAATCTTGTACTTCTCACCTATATATTGTAGGTGTCACATCAATGAAAGTATCAATCTTGTGTCTTGTCTACACTCATCTCAAGGTAACTCTTTGTCTTTCATTTTTTTGTTTTGTTCTTGTTCCATTTCTAGTCTGCTCTAGCTTTCATGTTTCTCTACATCTTGGCAAATCAAAATCAAGTGCCATCTTATGAAAGGTCTTTGGGACATTGTTCACCATGCTGCTCCCGAAGATTCCGACATTGAGCAAGTTATCACTTATGCTCCCACTGCTAAGAATGACAAAGCCTATGCTATCATCCTGCTCGGTCTTGGAGATGATTACATTCATCACATCTCCGACATACAGTCTGCTTCTCGAGCATGGATCACTTCGGATACCCTTTTTGGAGCCCGCTCTAAAAATTCTAAGATTGCACTTATGATCTCATTCTTTGATCTATATATGCAAGAGGGAGCTACTATAGCCTCTCATGTCAATTATTTTCGCAGTCTTATGGTTCAGCTAAGTCCCCCATCTCCGAAGATATTGCTATTGCTGTGCTTCTCAAAAGCTTACCTGACACCTATGCTACTCTTGTCACTACCTTCAAGTATCACAATAATCCTACTCTTGAAGGTATCATCAATGCTCTCCAAGAAGAGCAAAGAACAAAACAACAAAAGGTAACTGACACTGCATTTTTAGCAAAGAAAGGAGGATCTAAGGTAAGAAAGCCTTGCACCCATTGTGGAAAAACTAATCATTTGGAGAAGGACTGCTTCAAGGCTCATCCATGCACCATTTGTGGCCGTGATAATCACCGGGAAAAGGACTGCTACTCTAAAACCTCTACATCAGTCCCTGCATCTGCCTCAGCACATGTTGCTGCAGCATCTGCAACAGCAGATCTTGCTGTTCATTCCTCACATGATGAGGAATGGGCTTTCTGATTACTTCACCTTTCTTGTCTACCACTTTGACCACCGATGATGTAGGTCAAGGGGTTCTAGTGTCTTACTCATTATGCTTTTTGACCTCTCTCTTGTCCCTACCCAAGAGGCAGCGATTGCCCTTGAGGAGGGGTTGTCTTCAAGGTCCATCTGTTTGTCTACAGTCAGTCTTCTGTCTATCTAGTCTTGTCTGTCTATCTATCTGTTGTCTGTCTATCTGTCTATCAATCTGACTGTGTCTTGTTTTAGATCCATCTTGTCCCTACCCTTGTGGACCCATATGAGGATATCACTTGAGGAGGGGTGTCTCAGGATTTTTTGTCTCTCATGTCTTGTCTCTCAGTCTATCAGTCTTTATGTCTATCTTCTAGTCTTGTCTTTTTTGTCTTCCTCCTAGTGTCCACTTAAGGAGGGTGTTGGAAATAAGTGCACACTAGGTGTACTATTTCTAGTCTAGTTTCACTTAAGTCTTTGTGTCTTGAGTCTATGTTGGAAATAAGTGCACACTAGGTGTACTATTTCTAGTCTAGTTTCACTTAAGTCTTTGTGTCTTGAGTCTAAAGCCATGTGGCACCTCTACATTTATCCCATAAGTCAATCTACTCAATCTTGTACTTCTCACCTATATATTGTAGGTGTCACATCAATGAAAGTATCAATCTTGTGTCTTGTCTACACTCATCTCAAGGTAACTCTTTGTCTTTCATTTTTTTGTTTTGTTCTTGTTCCATTTCTAGTCTGCTCTAGCTTTCATGTTTCTCTACATTACACGCGGTACATATGGTATTTTGCTGAAATTGCTTCGCCTCTTCATGCCTTAACAAAGAAGGCAACTCCGTTTACATGGGCTGATCGAGAAATTACAGCCTTCAAAAAGCTTAAAGAAAAGCTTACTTCGGATCCAGTATTGGTGTTACCGGTGTCAGAATACGCAGCGGAGATGATGATCAAATCTGGGAACACAAGAGCAAAAACGCAGGCAGAAAAACAGCACAAGAGAGAGAGAGATATAGGCGTGTAACTCTGCTCTGATATACACAAGAAGATCCCGAGGAATGATACAAATGAGGTATGGGGGCTGAGGACCTATATATACCCCTCTAGAGGGCAGTCGGCCAGCATAAGGAAAAGCCCACGACTAATAAAAAGGTCCACGACTGCATAAATGCAGTCGGCCAGCAATCTGGTGCCCAAAACTGATCAAAACTAGTCGGCCAGCAGCAAGAGTGCCCACGACTGATAAACACCCAGTTGGCCAGCACTGTACTGCTCTTGGCACCCTCTGGCAGCCCTCCCAAGCCTCAGAAAAAATGGGAAAAATAGGGGAAAAATACGGAGAGTGGGGAAAAATGGGAAAACACCTCATAAGGGCGGGCACACCCACAACAAAGGCCCTGGTGTATATATCTAGACAGGAGATGACTTCTAACACCCCCTCTCAGCTCCTGGCTGTGAAACCAACCACTGGGAGCTGGGGTGCCGCCTGAGCCAATCCTGAGAGAGCGACTTCGTGAAGAGGTCCACCGTACTGTCCTCCGTCGAACAGAACTCCAGCAAGATGTCATCAGCAACGATCTGTTCACGAACAAAGTGCCTCTGGATGACCATGGGTTCCTCCAGTGGAAGCCCAAACCTGCTATGCAACCTCCTGCTGCTCCGTGAAACTGCTCCTGGGCCATAAGTAGATCCCCTCGTGTCCGGATCTCCTCCCCAAACCGAGTCACTCCAACCGTGGAGTCGGACTCCATCCAACAATCCCCCTCCTGTGTACAAGAGTCCATGATCCTTCGCATGCCGCAGAAACCACAGGAAACGCAATCCTGCCTCCCAAAGAGACATCTGCAACCAAGAGCTCAACTGCCTCATCAGGAAGCTCCCGTCCAATCCGGTGTCCATCAACCAGATCCATGAACCATACAGCTTCTGAATCACAGAGACATCACACTGCTCACAAGGATCAACACCTGTTACGGTGCACAAGCAAGTCCTGGAAACCTGACGAAACCTGTCAACCACCCCCTCTGAATCCGGAACCACAAAGCCTGGAGAAACCACCTCCTTCTGCAAGTAAGCACCTGTCACCTGCCTGGCTTTATGAAAGGTCCCCGTGGAAAGAACATCCTCAACTACTGGAAGTTCTATGTCCCGAACACTACGAGACATTAGAGCATAAGTGACCTGTTCAGCTTCCTCTGACTGACGAACACAAGAACCACCAACATCAGTACTGGAAAGTTCCTGCCAACTGCTGCCATCTACTGGCAAGCTATCCACCACCTGGTCTCGGAAAGCCCGCACCTGCAACGTATCCACACTTGAGTAGCCATAACCAAACTGCCACTCATCACAATCCTGAGGACCTGGGAGAGAGAGTGCTGAAAGCCTGTAAACTCCATTCTCCACTCCACCTTCCCAAACCACTTGGCCTATTGATTTGTCCCGGAGAGCAACAAAATGCTCATCAAACTCCACCCGTACGCCAGTCTTGCAAACCTGATGCACTGACAACAGATGAAAACCAAGTGCCGCAACATACAACACCTGGGAGGAATGCTCCCCCCTCTGCCATCGGGAACTATCTCCATCCTGCCCTCACTGTGAACTGGGATAGTGGACGTATCCCCAATAAGAATATGACCAGAACACCTGCGGAGATCCTGTAAACCGGAACGGGAAGGAGTCATGTGCCTGGAAGCACCACTATCGAGAATCCACTCCCGAATATCAAATGCGGAGAGTCCTCCAATCTCCTCCCTGCCTGAAGAAAATGAAGCATCGGTGTCCATCACCTCCAGGTGCACAAAAGCCGAAGTCTTCATGATTGCTGAGGAATCTTCACCCTTCTCGGTCTTCCGCTTGGGACACTGCCTCCAATAGTGGCCTTTCTCGCCACAATCATTACAGGTCCTCTCTGCCTTCAGCTTCTCGCGGTCAACGTCGGACTTCTTCTCAAAAGACTTCTCCGATGAAGCCTTCCCTTTGCCCGAGTTACGGCCTTTCGACCGTTGGCCAGTTAAGGCCTCCGAACCTCCACCCTGAGGAGGGTTCGTGAATCGTTCCTCCTGGTCCAGGACCATGGGCACAAGCTCCTCCCACGTGATGGTGCTGAGCCTGTCCAGTGGTAATCAACGACGAGTAAAATGCTGAGTACGAAGAGGGCAAATGTGACAGCAACGTGATGGCCATGTCCTCCGACGATATCTCCTTCCCAGCCTGAAGAACTTCCTGCTGAATAGCCTGCAGCTTGTTAATATGCTCCCGCATCGTCGACGACTTTGCAGGGCTCATGACCCGCATCTGTACTTCCAAGGAAATCCTCTTCATGGGCGATACCCTGTTGTAAAGTGAGGCCAAATGCTGCCATATACCTCTGGCCAGCGTCATGTGCTTTACATGATTGATTACCTGTGGTGTGCAGTTGAGGAAAATAAACGAACGGACCCTGGCGTTGACACGATCCCACATCTGTGTCTGGGCCTCCCGGTCCTTTCGGGTTGACGGTAACTCCCCTTCCTCTACTTCCGGCCGTGGAACACCAACAACGACGAAATCGGCGAGATTGTAGGACTCCAGAACGGATTCCATCATCACCTTCCATATGCCGTAGTTGCTCCCGTCCAACTGACGGTCCACCGGGAACGTGGGGAGTGTCGGGATCTTCACATGTCTCTCGGCCATCTCAAATAGATCTGCCATAGCAGGGATGTACTCTGAAAAGGGTGGGTGGGTGGGAACAAAGAAGAAATAAAACTTGCAAGTGGCTGTCCAGCAAATCAGCCCACCTTCCTCTTGCTTCTCCTCTTCCCGATCAGCCCGAAACAGTCCACCAATCAGCCACAAAACAGTCCCCCTCTTGCTCACACAAATCCCAAGAACTATCTAGAGCCTAGGGCTCTGATACCATGTCAGAATACGCAACGGAGATGATGACCAAATCCGGGAACACAAGAGCAAAAACGCAGGCAGAAAAACAGCACAAGAGAGAGAGAGATGTAGGCATGTAACTCTGCTCTGATACCATGTCAGAATACGCAGCGGAGATGATGACCAAATCTGGGAACACGAGAGCAAAAACGAAGGCAGAAAAACAGCACAAGAGACAGAGAGATGTAGGCGTGTAACTCTGCTCTGATATACACAAGAAGATCCCGAGGAATGATACAAATGAGGTATGGGGGCTGGGGACCTATATATACCCCTCTAGAGGGCAGTCGGCCAGCATAAGGAAAAGCCCACGACTGATAAAAAGGTCCACGACTGCATAAATGCAGTCGGCCAGCAATCTGGTGCCCAAAACTGATCAAAACCAGTCGACCAGCAGCAAGAGTGCCCACGACTGATAAACACCCAGTCGGCTAGCACTGTACTGCTCTTGGCACCCTCTGGCAGCCCTCCCAAGCCTCAGAAAAAATGGGAAAAATAGGGGAAAAATACGGAGAGTGGGGAAAAATGGGAAAACACCTCATAAGGGCGGGCACACCCACAACAAAGGCCCTCGTGTATATATCTAGACAGGAGATGACTTCTAACAACCGGACCTCCGAAAGGCTTTTGTTGTCCAGTGTGATGCATGTGGAAGTAGCATTGGGGCAATTCTCGTGCACATGTGATAGCCTATGAGAGTAGAATATTGCAAGATGCCGAGAAGCATTTACAGGTTTATGAGAAAGAGATGTTGGCTGTAATTCATGCTCTTTCTACATGAAAACACTATTTGCTTGGGACTGATTTCACTGTGCAGACAGATCAGCAGACCTTGCGTTATTTCCTCACGCAAACTAAGCTTTCAGAGAAGCATATGCGATGGGCAAACTTTTTGTCTATGTTTCACTTTCAGATTGTGCATGTGGAAGGCAAAAAGAATGTAGTGGCAGATGCTTTGTCACGCAAGCCACAGGTCTCAGCAGTTTCACTTGCTTATCATCATGAGCTTGATGAAATGAAAGAGCAGTATGCCCATGATGAGGACTTTGAAAGGTTGTATGATCAGATATCTGAAGGTCAGCGGCATGAGCATTATACTCTCAGAGATGGGTTTTTATTGATGCATGGCAGACTGTGTGTTACCAGGCCATTGCGACTCAAGGTTATGATTGAAAGTCATGCTCCACCGTATGCAAGTCATAGAGGTATTGACACCATGGTAAAAGCAGTGGAGACTTTCTTTTATTGGCCAACTTTGAGAAGAGATGTTGATGCCTTTGTTAGGCAATGCATCGTATGTCAAAAGGTAAAGTTTGACCATCAAAAGACACCAGGGTTATTACAGCCTTTACCTATTCCAGATAGACCTTGGGAGAGCATTGCCATGGATTTTATATTTGATCTTCCACGGACACAAACGGACAATGATGGCATTTGGACTATCATATGCAGGTTCAATAAGCAGGCTCATTTCATTCCCGTGCGTAAGACGATCAAAGTGGATCATATAGTGAAGTTGTTCATGGCGAACATCTTCAAGTATCATGGCTTGCCTACGTCTATCATTAGTGACCGTGATCCACGGATGACGAGTTTGTTCTGGAGAGGGTTGTTTGACAACATGGGTACAACTCTCAAGTTCTCATCGTCATTTCATCCACAAACAGATGGTCAGTCGGAAGAGGCCAACTCTACAATGTTATGTGTTATGTGTCAGATCTTCTTAAGTGTTATGTGTCAGAGCACAAGCAACAATGGAAAAAGTATCTTCCTTTGGTGGAGTTTGCATATAACAACACTGTCCTTACCTCGATGGGCAAGGCGCCTTTTGAGATTATGGAAGGAGGGAAGAAGGTACCACCCATTTTGCATACAAAGGATAAGATCTTTAAGGCTGATCAGTACATAGAGAGTATGGATGAAGCTTATCGGAGAGTTAAGTTGATACTCCAGAAAACTCAGCAGAAGCAAAAGAAAGCGGCAGACCGTCAGAGACGTGCTTTAGAGTTTGCATTGGGTGATTGGGTTCTTTTGCGCTTTGAAAAGGCTAGACTCAAGAAGATGAAGGGTAAAGAGCGCTTATTCCCTAAGTTGAGCATGCGTTATTATGGGCCTTTTCAGGTATTGGAAAAGATTGGTGAGGTGGCCTATCGCTTGAAGCTACCAGATCACTGGAAGATTCACAATGCTTTTCACGTGAGTCTCCTTAGACCTTTCCGTGGGGATGTGCCTGAGAATGTATCAGATGAGGCTCAGCCGGAAATTGAGGAACTTGATGAGGTTCTTATTCCAGAGCAGATACTGGCACATAAGGAAAGAAAGGTACGAGGTAAAGTTTCCCGTCGCTATCTTGTGAAGTTCAAGAACTATTCACCGATGGATGCGAAGTGGATGGAGGAAGGTGACTTAACAGATTCACCTCAGGTTTTGCAGCTTTATCTCGATGCCTTCGAGTTAGAGCCGACTCTTGTTGTGGCTCGTTCAGGTTCAGCAGAGCATGGGTCTGGAGCATTACCTGATGCTCAAGAGGGGGGTAGCACCTCCGCTCCCTTGATACAGACAGGCTCAGATGACATCTAGAGGTCGCTTGGTGCAGTTTTTGTCTCACCCGAAGGTACTGATGGCTGACAGTACATCTGTTTATGAGACTTCTATGATATATGTGTACTAGTCACATTGGATGTTGTGGTTGTGTATGGTTCACAGTGGTATACAACTTGGACGACTACTACGCCATTGGTTTGCTGTTACATGTGCATGGCTTAGAGAGATTGGGACGCTGATCTTGCCATATTGTATATTTCACTTTGGATATTTTCTGTATCACCAGAATGCAATCAAGGACGCTTGCCATTTTTCAAGAGGGGGGTATGTCATGACCCTGTGAAAATGGAACAGCACAAGTGTGGGCATGGTGGTTGCAGAGCAAAAATATTAAATGATTCACATTTGGGATGCCCGGACAGAGATAATGATGTGTGGACATCTCCAGGTGTGAAGGGGGGGACAAGAACATTAATGTTTTAATGTTTTATCTATGGGTTGCCCCTAGGCCTAAGTGGCCCCTAGGGAACTTTAATATTTATTAAAGTTGGGGCCCTAGGATAATTTTGGAGAGGGGTTAACTCCACTTTTGGAGTCTCATCTCTCTCTCTCTAGCTTTTTGAAAAACGTGCAAGTCTCAAGCATGGAGAAGAAGAGTATCAAAGTCGACTGCTGCATAGGGACTTGTTGCTGTGTGAGAGGAGCAAGCTGATTAGACGGGCCGTACAGAGCTGTACGACAACAAGTACAAGTGTACGGACTGCTGCTGGTTCAACGGCTGTTGCTCGACTGCTGGCGACCAGAGTACAGGCGGCTGCAGTTCTGTTGCAGGCAAGTACATCTGTCTGCAGGTACAGTCCACATGGCAGCTGTACGACTGCAGGTACAGCTGTACGGACAGAACAGGGTGCAGGCGGCGCTGGACAGGACAGGTGCAGGCTGCGTTGTCAGATACAGACAGCAGGCGACTGCTGTCTGGTACTGACCAGTACAGTACAGACGCCTGTAGAGACTGTACGGACAGGTACAGTAGGGTTCTACTGACCTGTAGTACGGACAGATATAGTTGGTTGTTGCAGATCTGTTCAGACCTGAACAGTAGGGAATAGTGCATCTCCAGCTGCAGGCTAAGCTTTCCCAGAGTTATCTGGTACATCAAACAAGTGGTTGCAAGAAGGCAAGTACAGATTGGTACGATTGGCTTCGCAAGTGCAGAACCACGAGCTGATTTGGTAAGCTCTGAACTTGTCCTTCTATCTTTCTTTCCATTGGCTTATGTCTGTTTGCAGAGTCGTACTATCTGGCCCCTTGTGAGAGGAGGGGTATGGCAGATTGAAAGGGTGGAAACAGAGATTGGACAGTGAATGTATGTTTGTGCTGAGTTGTGGAACCATGTACATGGGATATGCCAGATGTGTGCTCAAGGCTGCCCTGTTGAATAGTTTTGGCTGATCAAAGGGGAACACAGAGTGTTGCTTTTGTGGGACACAGATCTGTGTGTGTGAATCCTCTGTGCTAAGAGGTATTGTGGGCTGCCAAATTGGACATACAGGTGTATTCTCCTGGCTGGTTTTGTTGTACTCAGCTTTACATCTTTTTGAAATTGAATAAAGAAATACCGCAAGGGGCGCCAAGCTTTGGGGCCAAAAGGTGTCGGTTTTATTTCAGATTTGGGGCACTCTAGCTCCAATCAAATTTGTTTTTATATCTGGACTACAAGTGGAAGGGTGACTGCTAGTCTACCGCACTTTGGTTTCTACCAGAGGCCGGTTTCATTGGGAACAACGTTCTCATCCTTATTCTTTATGTGGATGACATGCTCGTCACTGGCTCTGAAGAGGGTGATATTTCAGCTTTTAAAGCTGATTGGCAGCATGTATTTGATGTCACAGACATGGGGCAGTTACATTACTATTTGGGCATACATTACTATTTGATGTCACAGACATGGGGCAATTACATTACTATTTGGGCATACAGTTTATACCTTTTGAGCAGGGTATCATGTTATCTCAATGCAGATATGTTGAACAGCTCCTTGAGCGTTTTTACATGACAGATTGTAAACCTGTTTCTACTCCTATGGAACCAAGTTTAAAACTATCACTTGAGCATGTTGGTGAGCCTTTTGATGTCGCCACCTATCAGCAAGCTGGTGAGCCTTTTGATGTTGCCACCTATCAGCAAGCTGTGGGATGCCTTATCTATTTATGCTCTACTCGTTTGGACATTCAGTATGCTGTTTCTCAGTTGAGCAGATTCATGCATTGTCCGAGCACTATGCATTGGCAAGCGTGTAAGCGTGTCTTTCGCTATCTTAAAGGCACTGCCAACTTTGCCTTGTTTTATGGTAGTTTTTCTACACTATGCTTGCTTGCATTTACAGACAGTGATTGGGCACGTTGTTATGACACACGAGTGTCAACCAGTGGTAATTGTTTTCTTCTTGGTGACTCATGCATCTCATGGCTCAGTAAAAAGTAGCCAGTGCTTTGGCACTTGCACGAAACCCAGTATTTCATGCCCGCACAAAGCATATTGAGGTTCACTTCTATCATTATGTCAGGGAAAGGCTCCATGCAAGAGAGATTGACTTGGCTTATGTGTCTACACATGCCAATATAGCAGATGGGTTTACAAAGCCTCTTTCGAGGAAAAAATTCAAAGCTTTCCACAAAGCTTTGAGCTTACAGCCTCTACCAGGGTAGTCTGCTACACCCTGTCTCCGTTCACACCATTCACTTGAGGGGGGTTTGTTGGTCATGACAACTCCTAGCTAGTTCAGGTGTAAACACAGCTTACTCACGGGCACATTTTCCCTGTGACTGGACACAGGTTTTTTCCCCGTGTGAACACACTTATGTGTGTTGGGCACTTTGCCCTAGGCTATATCTTGTACTCATAGTACTTTTGTACTCATCATTATCATAAGAGTACTTTCCAGCAACTAGCTCTCTCTCACGTGTGTGGTTCAAGCTGTGTGTGTGTGGTGGTGGTGTACAGGCAAGCTTTCCTCAACCCCAACAAGAGACTGCACAAGCAGAGAGCATATTGCCAGAGATAACAGGATTCTATTTACTAGAGGTTAAGACGGAGGAGCACTCTTTTCAGATGTCCAATGTATTATGAGATACGAGGGAGGCTTCATTGCCTCTTCAGGAGGGATTTGCCCCATCATCGCAGGTCATTGATTTGCCAGACCAATGATGCCTGGGACTCTACCTGAAGGAGCTGCATAGCCACAGACATCAGCTCTTCAAAACAGCACAGAGGCAGACCCCAGAAAACTCACAGCCCACCATCACGAGTTTCTTTCATCCGACCCAGGATGATGGGCCTCACCAATTACCACGAGATAGCCTTGACTCAGATGCCCCTACTTGATGGACCAGGCAGCGCACACTGACAGAGCACATGCCACACGTGCCACCCCACCTCCTGGGGTGGTTCTGTAGACAAAGCAATCCAGGTGTAGTGAGCTAGACTTCGAGACCCACTGGACGAGGAGATGCTCCACCCAACAGCTTCTGATCCAAGAGATTCAATTCAGTTGCAACTTCTTGAATCTATTACCCTTGGTCATAGGATTTCAGGAAGTAGACCAACCCATGGCGACCTCCAAGAGAGCTTGTAAGCTGCACCGTCTGTGAGCACAGCCGCCACCAGTATCTAGCTTCTTGGCCAGAGCTATTTCCAGATAAGACATCTAAACATTTCTTGTTCTGACCAGATCTAACAAATATTGAGCAATAAGATACGAATGAAACTTGCAAGAGCACTTATCTAACTCTCATGAGTAGCCAGAAGTCACAAGTGTGCTCCAATACAAAACATACACATTTAAAATACATGGGCATACCCATAACCTCAAAGACTTACCACTTTCTTGACCCGTTCTTTAGCATTTTCAGCTTTTCCTGCAACATTCTCTGGGAGGTAAGGGCTGCTCACTCGAACTTCTTTCATCACAACAATATCCTTATCTTCCCATTCAACAGGCAGCCTGAAACCAAGGAATTCAAGCATTGGTAAAAACCTTCAAATAACACAATTTTTCCCATAAAAATGGCAAAAAGGCAATCCCATACTCTAGTAAGCTTCCATCACCAGAAAAACCAACACCACTTTTACATAAACTCAAATGGAGAAGGAAACCTAGGAATACTGAGTTGAGTTGATAACCTTCAAAGCAAAAAGAAAAAAAATGCAAATTACCACTAGGAGGGAACATTTGAAGATTTGTCCTCAGAAATTCTCATTTCACGGGAAATTACTAATGGCATTGTGTATGCTTACTATAAATAGGTGCCTGCATAGAGGCACGCATTTTCATTGCTTACTGAATAAAATATGTACTACGGCTAGTAACCTCTCAAGGCTCATCGTTAGGAATTCTCATACTAAGCAACATGACAAATGAGAATTCTCATCGGTATGAATTCTCATACTAAGCAACATGACAAATGAGAGGTTGCACGGAAGGTTTCAATTCACCTCAGCTGCACAATACAAATCTGCCCCACCACATTTTGGTTATGAGTATCATTCTGAACAGAATCTTATAGAAATCAGACCAGCATATGGCAGATCTGTGGCAATCATCAAAGATCCAAAAAGAGCTTTTAGAAACTGATATCGACCCCTATGTGTCACACGCATCATTGAATGCATGTAACACACTGGGCAAGGGCTGGATAGGCAGAGATGTACATGCCCTAAATTAGCCATATACAGGAAAAAAACATGGCCAGGGACATTCACTCAGTTCGGAAACTTCACACAGTTGCGTGTGTGCACTACATTCAGGCATCATACGCTCACCATAGGAGAAGGGACACAAGAAAGAATAGAACAAATGTAGTTGCAGAACCATCACCCAAGACTTGAGAGGCACTAGGAGCACGTGAATCTGAGAGCTCTCCCCCCCCCCCCTCTTTCCTTCTCCTTTGCCGCCTGCACTCACCTCTCCTGCATCGCCTTCCTTGCCCCCCCCCCCCGCTTGCCCTCTGTCCCCCCCCCCCCAAATTCCCCTTTTCACCTTCACCGTCCCTTCCCCCCCTGCTCTGTTCTCCTTCCTCCCTCTGCGCCTCTTCCCCCCGTTCAGACCATGCCACCCTCCCCCCTCCCCCAAAGCCCTCCTCTGTGTCGCCCTTCCCGCCTGCTCCCCCTTTCAGCCTATGGCCCTCCCGGGTCTCCTCCTTCCCTCCTCAGCCTCTCCCCATTTTCTTTTCCCCTCCGACTCTTGCAGATAGTTTTCTCAGGTTTTTTGGGGCGTCCTCCTTTCGGCAAGTCTTGGCATTTTCTAGTCTTCACCCTTAGGTAATAGGAGGACTACATGGCAGCCGCTCCGTCAACCCTGACCGAGGCTGCCATTACTTGCTTTTCTTTTTCTGAAGCGGACCTTCAGATCCTCGTATGACTGTTGCAGCATTAGAGGCCTCCACCCTGGTATGCAAGATTGTTGGTAGCCACCCTACGCACGGACAACTCAGAGATCTTTTGCAAAGGCGAGCCTCATCGGTGGGCCTACAAAGATCATAGACATTCATCCTCTGGGGCATGGCTACTACGAGGTTGAGTTTGACTCGCCAAAGGCGTCAAATTGAGTTATGCGGCTGAGCCCTGTCGCATTGCGTAAGTCTCATGCCTTCTTTGCATGGTGGCAGCACGGCTTCAACCCTGCATCCGACCCTCTGGCTAGCGTGTCCGGCTTCCTAGTTACAGGTTGCTTTCCAGGCCTCACGAAGGAATACCTTCCTCTTCTCCTGGTGATTTGTGGAGCCATTGGGAGAGTGATGGAATCCACCCCAACTGCTGCCTTGTCCCTCGCACGGGCAATCGGGATTCCATCCCTTCACATTTGTATTGCCTCACCGGAGTCGGTGCCTCATGTCATATCTATCCCATGCCTTCAAGGCAACCCCATCATTCAACGAGTGGAGTACACGGGCCTTCTAGGCCAATGCTTCATTTGCAGGCAGATGGATCACCTCGCCAGAGCTTGCCCTCGAAGCCAATCCAAGAGACCGCCTCCTGTGCCCCCCCCCCGGGTCCCCGTTCAAACCCTCATCAAGGGGAAGAGAGAGAGGCAAGCTCTCAGGCAACGGAGCACCACGAACCAACCACACAGACGTCCCTACTGTCAAAGTGTGGCGGACCGTTGACCCGTGCCCAGGCCGTCAGCCGACTACCCGGGCTGAGCGTTGTCCCTGCGTGCGCCAAGCTGGCAGTGTACAGGAGGATTCAGTCCTATCAAAGAACCGTTTCGAGCATTTATCACAACACCCACCCGTCAACAATGGGCCCCCTCCGGTCATAGTGAGGGTCCCTCCAACCCCTCTAGTTTGGCAGTCGCTTCTCTGCCGAGATTCCTCCTCCGGCTCTCAGTGTTCAATGAGACCAGCTGGCCCCACTGAGCCCCTCCCAACATCCTCCCTCTTCGATGGATGACTCCCAGCAACGCCCTTCTCCTGCCTCTCCGCCCCCACCCCCTCCTCCATCCTCGCCTCCCACACATCCCGCAATAGTCCCCTCTACCCTGTCCTCTTCCTCTAAGCCCGCCCTGCCCCTCCCTCCACCTCTGCAAATCACTCCCGTCGCCCTCCAACAGCCCCCAACCCAAAGCAGAGACAGCCGGCGAGCTCTATTCACTGCTTGATTCATCGTTTTTCTGAGCCAATAGAGATAACCATTGCCGCTTCCTTGGTGAGCGCTCTCCCGCCAGAGTCCCCATGTGGGCCCCCCACGATCTTGGGGCTGCCTGTGGATTACAGTTTCTTCCAATGTCTTCCAGTGGAAGGGACAGATATTTTCGAGGAGACAATAGCCCCCATTCGGATGTGTGTGGTTTTTCATCACTCTAGACCTACGCCGCCAGAGAGTGGCGCGACGATGATCTCTTTTCCTTTGAGTGCAGCCCTGAGGACGGAGTGGTACTCCGAGTCGATGGCTGCCGCCATCCAAGGACAGGCACTTGAGCTTTCACACCATCTTCACGATCTTCACATCACCAAGGTGCTCACCCACCTCTGGCCCTTGGCTAGGATGGAGCTTGGAGGCTCAGGTCATAGAGACCAGAAGGAGGAGGTGGTGGCCTCCAGCCTGGAGGTGCTGCTCTTTGTGTTCCTGCATATCTCAATCGTAGTACCCCTCCCCCCTTCTTCCAGATACCTCCATTGTGATCGATGGGTTCAGAGTATGCATACTTTCATGCTCAGACAGAGTAGCATCACATGGAGGACAGGATCCATGCCCACTTGGCATGCCTTCACCCCAGGACGGATTGTGATTATTCCCCATCTAAACCCACGCCCAAGACTCTTCGAGTGAAGGGCAATTCTGATAATTCCGCCTCCCATAGAGATTGATATGCACATAGCCTCATGGAAAATTCAGGGTTTAGGGGGGACCTCAATGCTTTCATAGACGAGGCGTCCTTAGAGGAGAGCTTCACAAAGCTACAGTTGGGCGAGCCATCGACATTCTTTTCCTCCAAGAGCACCACCTTTCCGGGGGGGCGTACCCACCGCTACAGGGAAATTTTACCAAGCAGAAGTCACACTTTTTGGTCTCCATCCTTCGGCCCCTCGAGGACACAAAAAGAAGTTTGTATTTCTGTCAATGAGCAGCTTTTACCGGCAGTGATAGGCTTAGGTGTTGGTCTCTGGTTTGGGCGAGCACAATGGGTTACCATTATGATAGGAGAGGATTGTTATGCCCCGAACGTCACTGCAAGTAGTAGAGTCATCTTATGGAGTAAAGTCCGGCAAGCCCTTTTCCTCAAGTTGACTTTTGGTGCATGAATGGAGACTTTAACATGATTGAGGCAGCAGAGGACAGACTTGGAGGAGGCACGGCCACAGTCACAAGCACAAAGTACTCTGCATGGGAGGAGTTGATACTGGCACTAAGGGGACAGGATCCCTGGCATCTTCCAGAGTTTGGGCGCAACCCTGGGAACCTGTGCTTCTCGCGATCTGATAGGAGAAGCACCGGCCCCAACCTCTCTAGACTTGAGAGGTTTTATGTGGATAAGTGGGCTTGCGGCTGTGGGAGCATATGATTGGTATCTTGGCAGGCACTACTTTTTCAGATCACGCTCCGATTATTCTGTCCTTAGAGGACCCCTGGAGGCAGGACAAGCACGTGAGCTCTAGGATTCCGGGCAGCCTCATACAGGGCCCCGAGATCTGTAGGATAGAGCACATATGGGCAGGACTAGATTTTATTTTAGGCTCTGCCACGTGCACCTTGGATGTGGTGCTTCGGGGAGATCAACAGCTTTTTGCATCATCCATACCCTCCGCGGTCAGTGGGGGAAGATGCAGGGTGGCTTTGACCGCATGCAGAAGCGGAGGGAAGCTTTCTTGAGGCTCTGGCGACCTAGCCCTTTTCTCATCGATAGAGGTGGTGATCCTTCAGACCACCTGTGTGGTTATTCTCCCTCCCCCTGTATGAGATAGCCTTCTCCTCATAGAGCGGCCAGCCGGAGGGGAAGTGTATCTTTCTCCTCTTCTGATTATTTGATCCCCGCCCTGTACATGAGGCGAGTTTGTATCTAGCCCTTCGTTTTTGTATTTAGCCCTTTGTGGCTATTTTTCATTAACTAATAGAAGGATCTTTTTCCCAAAAAAATAGAAAAGAATCATCAGAGCAGAGAGAGTGAACTAGCTGAGTTGCCCATGGCAAACCAGCTGCATCCAGCAACAAAATGCCTGTTCATCCAGTAAGCTATTTAAAATGGAGCCCCTACTTTACAAGTTAATTCTTGAGGGATCACCCCAAATTTAGGGATTGGTTCCCCTGTAGAGGAGAATCTCTGAATGTTTTGTTGATTCAGTGTTGCCTTAGTGCATCCAGATAACCATTGAAAAGATATTAGCAGCTGCCTGACATATTACACCTAGATTTAGGCATAACTTATGGTTTAGAGTTTTAATGATTAGCATAGGTTATATTCACGATTTTGATGGATGCACGTAAAAGGATATTGAAAAAGGGAAGGCACAAAGTATTCTATGATTGAATGAGGTAAACATGTCTGGGAGAAAATCAGTTTTGAAAGTGAAGTAAAATTCGGCAGTACAGCTTTAATCAACGTAAGTACTAAGCCAGAATAGCTGACGTGTGTGAAGCAAGGGACCAATCAAAGCGATTGCTGCCAAACGATCAGCTCCATGGCATAGTTATATTTATCAATGGGCTGCTATGCATGTGTAGACCTCGTGTAGACTTGGGGATAATTTGCAGCAATAAATTGGTTGGTAAAGAGAACTAGACTTTCTCTTTGATACCTTCTCCACAGGAGAACTAGACTTTTTCTTTGATACCTTCTCCACAGGAGATAAAACATCTCAAAACAAAACCTCCAAAAATTTCTTGTGGCTATGGTTCCACCTAAGATAGTTCATACAAACCAGATATCTTCAAGGAGAGGCTGTTAAACTCATGTGTAGACCTCGTGTAGACTTGGGGATAATTTACAGCAATTAATTGGTTGGTAAAGAGAACTAAGACTTTTTCTTTGATACCTTCTCCACAGGAGAACTAGACATTTTCTTTGATACCTTCTCCACAGGAGATAAAACATCTCAAAGCAAAACCTCCAAAAGTTTCTTGTGGCTATGGTTCCACCTAAGAAAGTTCATACAAAACAGATACCTTCAAGGGGAGGCTGTTAAACTCATATCCTCCCTCCATCTGACTTCATTCTTTGTGGAAAAACCAATGCCCCACTCTTGATCATTTGTGCTCAAGACACCGGCTTGCGCTGTTTGTAAGGCCTCCTTTCATGAAGAGAAGCAAGCCTGAGCAACCCACAAAACTGAGATTCCTATTCAAACACCTACTTGGAGATCTCGTCCAGCGTTCTAGCGGCATAACCAAGACCCAAGTGGGGATCTTGACTCCATGAGAAGACTACTCACAAAGCTTCAAATCTTCAACTCATACATAGCATAGACAATGTGTTATGACACCCCCATTAGGTGCAGGTTCATGCATAAGATATGTCACTGCAGTAGACATCTTCAAAAAAAAAAACCATCATATCAATTCTCCAAAAGTGGAAGGAAGACTCATCCATGATGAAGGCTAGCACTAAAGAGAGCACACACATGTGCATGCCCACGGTAGCTGGATGGAAAATTGTACTGCTTTGAACAGAAAGATTTAATGATGCACCATTTGGATAAACCCTTCTCTCCTCAAAGGCCAGCCTATACTTTACCACTTGATACTACAAAAAGGAATCAAGATAATATAAGGTATGTAGACAGCTTACGTTTTGGCCAAAGCATCAAATATTTCTTGCGCCTCTTTAGTAACACCTACACCAATTCGTTTCGCTTCTCTCTCAGCTCGTCTGTGAAAGATGAAAAGTTGCAAAATCATTACAGATCAAAAGCATTCACCAGCATAAGCATCTTGCAAGACAGTGCTTCAAGGTTCATTATCACAGATCCACATTCATGCACACATCCTCCCTTCCAATTGTGCATAAACTTGGTAAGCACCTTATTGTGTCATTTTCTCGGTCATTCAAAAGGTTTAAGTCAATGTTTATGTCCTTCAAATCAAGTGGGCTTTTTTCTCCATGGCTGAGAAGGGTTGTATACTCGATATAATCTGCCTTTATTAATCGAAGGTTACGCCGTGATCCTGTTTGGCCCATATCTTGTGCAGGCATTGTTAAGGGAAAATATGATTATCCTCACATGACAGACCTTTATTTGAGACAGGAAGTGATAATGTTTCTCAAAAGTGAAAGTAAACATTTTCTAAACGCTCCATAGAGGGCAGCATGCATAAAATAAAAGAGCAAAAACAGAACATTTCAGCGTGTCCCACCCTCATATAGAAGTATTGCCATCAACCCTTCCTCAAACAATAAGTTATATCATCATCTCTGGTTAGTTGAACCTCCAAGCACCGCTTTCGGAGCCGAAGGTAAGCATGTTAACAGTTCTGTTTCGTCTATTCTTGAGCAAACAAATATTAATCCCAATTCATACCAGACGAAAATTTGGAATAGTTGACAGCATTCTGCAAAAACAAAACTAAAAGAAAAAATACATATAATTGAGGTTACTGGAAAATATGAAAAATGTATAACAAAGATACAGAAGAACCAAACAAATAGAAAAGGCATGTCATGCTTTGACTTAGTATTTAATCTAGTGCCATTCAAAGCCAGCTACTGTCCACAACTTGCTTATAGTTTGCTGAGTTTAGGTCACTTCCTGCTGCAGAAAACTGCTCAAGGGGTCTACTGGCAGCTGAGAGGAATAACTGATAAAACAAAAGGACCAGATAAATGTTGAAAAACCTATTATGTGCCCCTTCTGAGCCTTTGTACATGCCCTGCACCAAGCATTGAGTGCCTGGACAGAGCTGTTTTCAGCTGCCCAGGAGTGGCTAAAAGTGACTCAGGATGGTTGCCCACTGGTCCTTCCCCCATTCTTTGCCTTCTGACCAAGAACAGATCGTCAGCTTCTGCAAAGTAAATGCAAGATCAAGAACCAGTGTCCAATATCCAACAAACCCCTCAGATT
Organism: Cibotium barometz; assembly: GCF_041138505.1. Taxonomy (NCBI): domain Eukaryota; kingdom Viridiplantae; phylum Streptophyta; class Polypodiopsida; order Cyatheales; family Cibotiaceae; genus Cibotium; species Cibotium barometz. Next base: position 33,059,707 of record NC_141072.1, read on the forward strand.
GTGGCAGCACCATCAGTCCATGTTCAACAGATTTTGTTCTCCGAGTTCATTTTACGGGGGGATGCGGTGAGTCCAATGGTGTGTCCCATGTCAGCAGTTCCAATGGCATCGTCAGTACCAAACCCACAAGTGGAAGAAGAGCCATAAGATATGAAGCAGTGCCGACAGGTTGACCACAGGAAGGGAGTTGTTTCCTCCGGTTTGTCCATTTTAACGGTCATGTTTTCAGAAGCTAGAGTCAAATACTACACTGACCGGATCTCACTTGGTATCATTAAAGAAAGGACAGTGGGAAGTGATTATCCAAGTGGAGTTGGAGCAAAGGTCTCTATTTTTTGCCAATGCTCCAGGTTCAGCAAGAGCAAATGTCACATGCATACCCTAATTGGATGCCACGTGGACATTGCTTAAGCGTTTGGGGTAAGGTGGGCTACTAATCAGCCCACACATGCACCCAAAAGCGCAAAGGTTGGTGTCACAATCTGGAAACATGTCCATAGAAAAACTTAACCCATACATAGGATCATGGCAAAAATACATAGGCATCTGGCAACACATGAGCATGCTTTAAAACCACTAAAAAGAAAGATGAAAGCCTACACAGCACTAGGGGCTGAAGTTGGCCCCCCGCCCCCCCCCCCCGCCCCGCCCCGCGCGGCAGGCCCCCCGCTGCTATCTTTATTACCAACAACAAAGTAATCCTGTAGAAGAAAATGGTGGGTGCCAGAGAGTAAGCACTCTACCGGCTCGCACCAAATACATCTAGAATATGATGAAAACAAGTAAAACGAATGCTTGTGACTTCGGTCTCAATCTTCCAAGGGTCCTTCGGGCTCAGCCATACTCTAGTACGTGATCACACCCTCTAGTAGTACAGCTGTCCCCAATAACCAGCCATAAAAACCTTTGCTTTGGCCACCGGTAGGTTCCACCCTGGCCTCACACAAGTATAAACACTATTTGCCTTCAATTTCATCACGAAGAACCCTGCTGAAATGGACTGTACAGGCCTGTTCTCAGCCCAAATCTTTGCCGGACGGTCACCCCAAGTGTAGAGAAGGGTGTCCTGTTGATTGCCTTGAGTTCAAGGCCTTTGGAGCATCAAAACCAGCCCCTATGACTAATGTCCAGCAGTTGTAGCATGCGCTGAGCTAGGACCGTGTGGAACGAGGCCTTTTCTTTAAATTTGAGTTTAGTGAGTCTTCAGCAATCCTTAAAAACAGCATACATGAAACTGAAAGTAGATGTAATAGATTCGACACCAAATGGGGTCCCGAATTACCCACTGAAGGGGGGGCCCCCCCTGCAAGCAGGAGCATTTGCTTTATTTCTTCTTCTGGAGAACTGTAAACAAGCTGAACTGTGTCCACAAGACTGAGCGGACAAACTGACTAACTAACCACCAAACGCAAGGACAGCAACCAAATGCTGGGCAGAACTGTGCATAAGCTTTAGATGATTGTGAAGCTACTTTGAGAGTAATACGCCAGCCCGAGACTAAGGAAAGGTGTGCTGCAAACTCTTGAAGAGAATGAGCTTCTTTGCCTCGGGCTGAGAGCACAAGTATGGCTGTAGGTATGCACAGGCACAAGCCTAAGCATACATGCTTGAGTGCTGATGTTGATCTCTGATTTTCTAACTAATGTTTTTGGGACTGAACTACTCCTGCCTTTTTATATGGCCTATGGGGGCTCGTCAGCTGCCTTGAAGAGGCTGTTGGCCTGCAAGACCTGCTCACGACTGGCTGCAAATGCCATTAAATGCCTTATGTGCATAGTTGGCTGGTGCAAGACTTGGTTGGGCTACTGGGGCTGGTCGACTGGTTCCCCAAGCCCATAAAGGGCTGCCGACTAGTCTAACGTGGCATGACAAGGGGCTTGACTACCCCTTGCAAGGCTAGCCACCACTTGGGGCTGCCTTGGGGCTGGCCTTAGGGCTGGCCCCTTCTACATGTAATGCAATTATATGCCTAACATGCAACTACTGCTACGGTTGACCTCTACATGCTCCTGAATGATGAACACTTGCTGCATTCTCCACAGTGGGTTAAGAGGACTGACCTAAGAGCTGACCTACGTAGCTCGTGCCTGACATGTCCTCGACTAGGCTCATAAAGGGGTCATGGCATGCGACAAATAAGTCCTAAAAGATAATCCTTCTGAACATGATTCTTGCACTGCTGATGAGCCAGTTTGTCACCGTGTACCACAGTGCATGTGTGCACGTGACAATAGTCAACCAACCCCAGTGATGAATCAGAAGCAGCCGCCTACACCAGAAGAGAGAGAGAAAGAAGGCACCTGTGTCTGTAGCACCTGTAGGAGCAAGCAATCAGCCTTTATGCAGCCCTAGAAGCAATCGATCAGCTCCAAACTGACACCTGTCAAAACCCTAGAGTGTCCAGCACTCCCCAAAACTGCTCGAAGTAGGGCGCCTAGCTAGTCTTGGTTTTTCCTACCCAAAATAGCAACACATGGAAGCCAATCTTGCATGAAGAGTGCCCACGCTTGAGTTTTGGCCAAGTTACATTAAAATTTGGTCCAATTGATGTGAACACAACACTCTAAAAATTGTCCGCCCAATTTTAAATGTATGTGAACACTTTATAAACTATCCGCCCAAATTTAACTGTATGTGAACATCTGCACTCATAAACCTTAGTATAATAAAATTGAGTTACCACCAGCAAAACACATAAGACCGTTGCCTCGGTCCCAAACAGGTGTGCACACACGCGTCCACAGGTTTCCAGACGTCCCCGGAGCCCATGGACAATTGCATGCAGAAATCCCAAGCATTGTCCAAGGAGCTAAGACAAGTCATTCATGCATGTCAAATCACACAAATGCTTTATGCACAATATTTTGGATTCCATCTCCCAACTTATTCATCTTGTACAGAACCTGTCTCGGGCACCGCCCTTACAGGTACAAGGAATGCTCACCAAGGTGTCCACCCTTCCATGAGACTTCCTCACCAGGGTATATAGCCTTCCATGAAGCCCTTCCACATGTACTAAGCCATGCAACGAACTCACACCAGGATATCAATCCTTCCATGGAGCCCTTCCACATGTAATAAGCCATACCAAGAACTCATCAAGATTCAATCCTTCCATGGAGCCCTTCCACATGTGATAAGCCATACCAAGAACTCACACCAGGATATCAATCCTTCCATGGAGTCCTTCCACATGTACTAAAACCATGCTTGGAACACACACCAAGGTCTATACCTACCCGTCCATGGTGTTCCTCCACATGTGTATAGTCAAGAATATTCTCCCAGCTTCTAATTAGTTGTCCGCAACAAAAAAGCACCCAAATAAACCTGTAGAAGATCTGAGTAATCCTTGAAGTAGTCTTCATCTACCCACTTCGCATCGAGAGCAGGGTAGTTCTTAAACTTCACAAGAAACCTGCAGATAAGCCTGCCACCAACAGCTTTCCGTTCCTTATGAAATACAATCTATTCCGGTTGAAGCACTTCTTCAAGCTCATCAATTTCAGGTTGATCCTCGATAACTAGCTCAAGCGGCTCAGGATCCTCATAGTTCTTGAGGAGGCTAACATGGAAAGCATTATGTATGCGCCAATGCTCAGGCGAAGCAAGCATGAAAGCCCCTTCATTAATCCGTTCCAACACTTGGAATGGCCCATAGTACCTAGGAGACGACTTTGGGCACTTGCCTTCCTTGTCGGGTTGCTGACGAAGGCATGCCTTCTCAAACTTGAGACACCCAATCACCTTTGAAATCCACATGTTCGCGATGTCTATATGTTTTTTTTGAGTTCTTTGTATGGCTGTCGGTACAAACGAGAAAGCTGTTTCCAGATCTATAGACAGCAAAGATTTCATCCTTCGTGCGAAGGATAAGTGAAAGCACCACCTGCCATAAACAATCTCAAAAGGTGCTTTCCCAGTGGAAGTGTGCACTTTCCCAGTGGAAGTGTGCACTGTACTGTTATAAGCAAACTCCACAAGTCGCAAGTACTTCTCCCAATCTAATTTCCGCTCAACAACATAACACTTGAGCAAATCAAGTTCAGCTGAATTTGCAATTTCACTTTGCCCATCCATCTGAGGATGATAGGCTGATGAAAAAATCAGCTTTGTGCCCATATTATCAAATAAAGCCCACCAAAACAAACTTGTGGTTCTCGGATCCCGATCGCCCACAATAATCTTGGGCATCCCATGATGCTTAAAAATCTGAGCCAAGACTATTCCCGCCATGTGCTCAGGCTTAATATTCTTTCGCACACGAATAAATGAGCCTGCATGCTAAGCCTGTCGATAATGGTCCATATGGCATCATTCGCTTGCTGCATTTTAGGCAAATCCATGATAAAATCCATGGCTATGGTCTCCCACGGCTGATCCGGAACAAGTTAACGAGGTTGAAGAAAACCAGGTACCTGCCTTATGCCTGTCAAACTTCACTTTCTCGCAAACCATACATTCACGCACATAAACGTCTGTGTCTTTACGCATGTTTGGCCAAAAAAAAGTACCTCCCCATAGCCTACGTAGTTGCAAGAATTTCTCTACATCCTGCATACGATGGTGCATGGCATTCATCCATCACCTTAAGCCGTAAATCCTTATGCACACTGTCGCCTGCACCCTGCACTGGGGTACACAGTGACACAGTGACATGATCATCAGTGAAGCATTTGTATAGAAGTAAAACCTTTTTTAGGATTATTTGTCGTACGCCGTGACCCCATTGTGAGCCCTTAGTCCAAGGACAGTCAGGCACGACCTACGTAGGTCAATCTCTGAGCCTTAGAGGTCAGTCAGATGCCAGTCCTCTTAACCCACTTGGAGAAAGCATCATACAAGAGCATGTAGGTGTTTGCCATAGCCCTAGTTGCATGACTATGTCCCGTAGAGCTTAGCGCAGCTCCCACGGCCATCTGAGACCATTTGAACCCTTAAACAGGCCCGAGAACTTGTCCTCAGTTTGTTGTCCAACTCTCACTAATGCGATCACATAGCCTGCACAAGCATGCATCCTACTTGGCAGAGCACCAAGCCTACACTTAGCCACTATCCAATGTCTAAACTAGGAACTGCTAGGTGCCTGAGTGCTTACCAAAATCATAAAGGGGGCCTCACAAAATAGAGCACATCCATCACCCGCAATGACAACAGGCATGTATATTTCTATAAAGGGACACGAAGAGACAATGTGTGAAAGGCAAAGTACCCAAAAATGGCAGCAATAGGTTGCCTACCCAATTAGCAAAAGTTTCAATGCAATGTGTAAAACACAAAGTTATCCAACTTAGCTGGCATACTTTTTCCATTAATAAAACACCGCTCTCCACATTTTCAACAAGTGTTTTGAAGCAGCTAGCAAATGGGGAGATCACACTAAAGAGTAGCAAATTCAACCCGTTACCCAACCAACAGCAAAAATTGTAGATTAGTCTAAGGTTTCTTATGTCGCACATAAACGCTTATTAAAAACGACATCATGGCAAGCCATGCAACAAAACACATGCATTACAGCCTCATGGCGAAAGTGTGGTTTAGTATACTCTAATTCAAAAGTGCAACTCAACAACAGATGGAGGAAAATCATAATCACAAATACTTGCCCGACAGTTGAGCAAGGATCGTGTAAGATTCAATGACATCACGGTATGGTGTTTTCAATCCAGAGAGTATCATCAACAGTTGGTGCATGAGTAGGATGATGCAGCTAGCAAAGAAGATGGGACTTTCTGCGTGATCGGAGAACCACTGATAAAGAAGATTACAATGGCTCCAATTCAACAACATTAAGCTGGATAGAAGCTATGCAGAAGTGATTTAGCAATGACTGAACTTCGACATATTGAAGATTCTCAGTTTAAAAGTGTGTTGAT